>NC_079191.1:277306207-277609421 GCF_029499605.1 Hyla sarda | reverse complement strand
GGGGCTCAAGGTCAAGGATTTGAGGACACAGGTGTATATATAATAATTATTATATATATATACACCTGTGTCCTCAATCCTTGACCTTGAGCCCCAATAATCTTTTCTGCTTAGATTTGTAAATTACTTCTATTAAAAAATCTTAATCCTTTCCGTACTTATGAGCTACTGCGTTAAGGTTGTTCTTTTCTGCGTAAGTGCTCTCTGATGACACGTTTCTCGGGAACAGCCCAGTTTAGAAGAGGTTTGATATGGGGATTTGCTTCTAAACTGGGCGGTTCTCGAGACACATGTCATCAGAGAGCACTTAGACAGAAAAGAACAATCTTAACTTCAGAAGCTCATAAGTACTGAAAGGATTAAGATTTTTTAATAGAAGTAATTTACAAATCTGTTTAACTTTCTGGAGCCAGTTGATATATATAAAAAAGTTTTTTCTGGAATACCCCTTTCAGTTAAAACCAACTATCAATAGTTTTACTTTAGGCAAAGCTAAAGTACAACTATTATAGCACAAGGCATCGCATTTTAGGACAACCCTCTTTTTTCATATATCCTGCTTTTTCTTCATAATACATTCCCTCTTGTGCTACATGGCACAATTTACTTCTCTTTTAGATGCACATAGCCCAATATATGTGTCTCAATTGCTGTGAGCCACAATATTGGCACATGGGGATCCAAAATTGTGGTACAGCTATATTACAAGTGACCAAATGTGTCGCTCACTATGAATTGTTTGTCTGATAAACTAAAAGCATAAGGTTATTTTTACTCAGGACAGTGTGCTTATTTCTCCAAACCTGATTCAGATAAATGGGGCAGTCACAGACATTTCTGCAACAAACTGCTACATGTGAATATGTGTATACGAGCCCTTCATATATATAGTCTCTACCCCTTAGATTAACAAGTGAATTTTTCACAAACGTGTTAGGTCGGTCTTATCAACATTTCCTTAAAGGAGAACTATGGTGGAACTTTTTATGTATACATTGTGCCTAGGCTGCAAAAAGTAAAATAACAAATTTTTATTTCCCATCTGCTGTTCCTCCAGTGCGCCGATATCAGTCTTCTGTGTTCTGGGCTCGGTCATCTTTCACATCTTGGAGCCCGACATGTCACACTTCGATCCACTTATGTGATGTCCCACCTTGGCCGATGGTACGCTGAGCAAAGTGTCAGGCCTGATACATAACACTGCACTTAGCATATCACTGGTCGAGGCGAGACATCGATGTGACTGCCAATAAGTTGATCGCAGTGTGATCCGTCCGGCTCTAAGATGAGGAGGAGAACTGGGCCCAGAACACAGAAAAGCAAAATTTGGGCACTGTGGGAGCAATGGAAGGTAATGCCACCCCGTCACGCCCATCCCATAGACATGAATGGAGGAGGGGTGGCATGAAGTCACGATCACGGAAGTTTCAGGCTCCAGAATCCATAATGCTGCAGTGCTGGCCCAGAGATTGTGGAGGGTCCCAGCAAACAAGCCCCCCCCCCCCCCCCCCGTGATAAGACATGTTATAACTCAGGTTATATTCCCTAACTACTACTTACACCCCTCCTGCCCTTAAAAAAAGTTCAGAGCTTTAAAAAGCTCTGTATCATACCTTTCCTCTTGCACACATTGCGTGAGCTTCCGGCAGGAGAAAGTGGGCATTCCCCAGCACGTCTGGCGTCACTGAAGCCTGCGAGAGCCGTGCCTAACCATGCCCCGCAAGCACTTCCTGAGTTTGGTCTCCTGCTAGGCCAGGAGGAGACCAAACTAACTGCTTGACATGCTGCAGGGAACAGAACAGAGTCACCTAGTGGCCTCTTTTTTAATCACATTAAAAACATATAAAGGTTGAGAATTTTTACAATAAATAGCAAAATGTCTTACAATTACATAAAGAACAATATATTAACAGTTTAGTTTGGTGACAAGCACCCTTTAAAGTTTGTTGTGTTACTTTTTGCAGCCTGGGCACAATGGATACATAACAAATTCAGCCAGAATTCTCCTTTAACATACTCTATTATGTTTTACTCTATAACAGTTATACTCTGTTACGCTCTACAAACGTTTGTGCTAATATATTACATTTTACATTTATTATAGACAAGCTGCAGATCCAAAAGCAATTTCCCAAACTGCTATAAAACTTGTCAGTTTTAATATGGAAAAGTAATATGTTTTTTTCTTTGATAACTTAGGAATTTAAGTGACATAAAGCAATTCAGAATAAAAATGATAAATGAACATTCAGATGGGCAGAAGCAGATGAGAATGAAGTCCCGGTAGAAACATTCTCATACATGATAGATTGCTGGTTAACTCATTACCTGACAAGCAGACTAATGTTTGATTTATTCAATAACTTTTCTTAGCTGGATGCTCAATGATGATAACTAAACAGTTGTGTAAACCTGTTTTAAACCGGGCTCCATATCATTTCAAGTGGGAAAATAATGAGGTGAACTTCTGCCTCTGTAAGAGGTAAAAGAAAAGCATGTGTATTAGTTAGAGATGAGCGAATCGAAGTTGACGAACCTGAATTCGTTACGAATTTCATGAAAAATTCGATTCACAACTAATACGAATATCGCCGTGATTCTATCGCACGAATCGCTTCATTAAACTCCATTTTACAGCGTTCCAGGCTATTGGGGACCTAAGATGGCGGATCCACATGTGAGTACATGGGGAAGGGGATTATGGAAGGGTGGGAAACAGCGGCGGGAATGAAGGTAGGCGGGCTGACCCTGAATCACATGTGAGATGCAGCCTATCAGTGTTCACTGACCCCTGTGATGTCACAGCCCCTATATAATCTGCGGCCATCTTGCCTCTCTTCATTTCATCTATGCACTCAGATGGAGAGGACGGGAATGTGTGTGTGTGAATAGCTCATACCACAGCGTTACACTGCAACTGCTAGTCACATCAGCATTAGGGAAAGGCAGGAGTGCAGAGTGCTTTGCTGTTACACTGAGAAGGATCATTGATAGCTAAACCTCCTATTCACGTTATTGAGCATTGCAGCAGAGAGGGGCAGATAGCTGTCAGCTGCCTCATACAGATCTCCAAGCTGCCTGAACTTTCTGAAGCATCTTATCTCCTCATTGTTCAGCCCAATTGAGTTTATTTTTATTTGCTCCACAAAACTTCTGCTGCTCAGAATTGTGTGACAGAGTGCAATTTAGGGTTTAATCCCTGGATTTTTTTTTTTGTGGTGCTGCACTGTTGGGTCCTGCTGCTGTTCAGAAATACGTGATTGTTCAGTGGACTGTAGTGCATTTGCACCATTTTGTACCTGTTAATCTGTCAAGGGGCTGGCTACATACTGTGCAAGTCCAAAAAATACTATTCACCGGCTGTTTTTTTTTTTTTAAACAGTTTTTTCTGCGTATAGTTACGCATATATAACTGCCCTCATCAGTGCATACCGCATAGGTACATGCAAGTATTGTACCATTTAGTACCTGTTAAGCTGTCATGGTGCTCCATACCGTCAAAGTCCAAACAATAGTATCCACCGGCTGGTGTTTTACAAAAATACAGAGTTTTTTCTGCTAATAGGCATATTACTGCCCACATCAGTGCATACCGCATAGGTACATCCAAGTATTGTACCATTTAGTACCTGTTAAGCTGTCAAGGTGCTCCATACTGTCAAAGTCCAAACAATAGTATCCACCGGCTGGTGTATTACAAAAGTACAGAGTTTTTTCTGCTAATAGGCCCTCATCAGTGCATACCGCATAGGTACATCCAAGTATTGAACCATGTAGTAGCTGTCACGGTGCTCCAAACCGTCAAAGTCCAAACAATAGTATCCACCGGCTGGTGTTTTACAAAAATACAGAGTGTTTTTTTGCTAATAGTTAGGCATATTACTGCCCTCATCAGTGCATACCGCATAGGTACATCCAAGTTTTGTACCATTTAGTACCTGTTAATCTGTCAAGTTGCTCCAAACCGTCAAAGTCCAAACAATAGTATCCACCGGCTGGTGTATTACAAAAATACAGAGTTTTTTCTGTTAATAGTTAGGCATATTACTGCCCTCATCAGTGCATACCGCATACGAACATCCAAGTATTGTACCATCTAGTACCTGTGAATCTGTCAAGGGCCTACATACTGTTCAAGGACAGCCGTAAGTAATCACCTGCTGCTGTTCTAGACAAATACTGTTTAAAGAGTAGTGTAGCGTATTGTAATACCCTCATAAACGCACTAAGTATATCAGGCAGAGAAGTGCCAGGACATTCACAGAGGAGTGGCAGAGGCCTAAATACTTCAGGCAGAGTTGGCAGCAGACTTGGGGCGAGTGGCAGCAGGAGTCGCAGCGAGAGGCCTGAGCTTCCGTTATCAGCCAGCGGTCGAGTCTCCACCAGCAACCCATCTGCCGTCGTCGATTGGTTAACACGCTCATCCACATCATCACAAGTGACATCTGACACCCCCAGTCAACAGTCGGGGGGTTCCTCAGACACAACCCTCAGTTGGCATGGCCCAGGAGCAGTCCGTGTCCTCCCATTGCCTTTGTCCTATGCTGTTCCCTCTCCTAAAGAAGTATCTTATGCTGTGGGTTCAACTCCACTATTTACTGAGGACGATCCAATAGAGGACAGTCAGCAGCTACTGGGCAGCCAAGAAGGGGAGGAGACATGCGCCGCTTGCTCCGCTAGGCGGCCAAGTAGTGATGCGGAGAGTGACGTGGGAGGCGGTGTTGCAAGTGTTCAGGGTCTTGAAGCAGACACTGTGGGGGAACCTGATCAGTGACGTGCACACAACTGTTGATGATGATGAAGCCGATCGCAATTGGGAGCCGGGTGCAGAAGGGGCTTCATCATCATCAGGAGAAGAGAGTTAAAGGTTGCCCTTGAGGCAGCAAGGCGGTAGCACGGTTGGCAGTCAGCGTGGTGGCAGTAGTGGAAATTCAGGAGCCCAACGTGCCCGGGGGAGACCACCTACTTCGCGGCAGCCTTACTTTCCGGGAGGTAGTGGAACAGGGATTCCTGGAGATAGTGCCAGTAGCAGTCAATTAGTGCAGACTGCGGGTGGGAAAATCAGCTACTCGGCGATGTGGAAGTTTTTCATAAGGCATCCGGAGGAGGTTCACGTAGCCACATGCAAGATCTGTCGGCAGAAGGTGAAGCGTGGCCAGGGTCCCAATGTCGGCACCACGGCCCTGCGTCAACACATGCTTCCCCACCATAAAGCGGCCTGGGAGAACAGTGGCTCCGATGTTGTGGTCCTACCTGCTGCATCACCAAGTGGCCATCCGCTCCCTCCTTCATCTAGCCAAGGCTCCACCACCTTAGCCGAAGGGAGCTGTGTGTCAAACCCTCCTTCTGTCGCTCCTGCCTCTCCCGCTTTTAGTCAGCCATTCCGCCAACAATCCATCGGCGAAGCCATGTCCAAGAGACAACAGTATGCGCACACTCATCCAACGGCGCAGAAGTTGCATGTGCTCCTATCCAAGTTGCTGGTGTTGCAGTCCCTCCCCTTTCAAGTGGTGGACTCTGCACCTTTCAGAGAATTGATGGCTTGTGCCGAGCCGAGGTGGAGAGTCCCAAGCCGTCATTTCTTTGCGAAGAAGGCAGTACCAGCCCTGCATAAGTTTGTACAAGAGAAGGTGGGCCAGTCCTTGAGCCTGTCGGTGTGTTCAAAAGTGCACGGCAGCGCCGACGTGTGGAGCTGTAACTATGGGCAGGGACAATACTTGTCTTTTACGGCTCACTGGGTAAATGTGGTTCCTGCACAGCCACAACAGCAACTTGGACAGGTCACACCGCTTCCTCCTCCACGCTCTCGCTCCCAGGCAGTTGGTCCTGTTACAGTGTGCGACGCTGCCTCCTCATGTTCCACCGTGTCCTCGGCCTCCACTGCACGTCCAAATCTCGGTGGCCATTCATCTTACCATGTGTGTAGGGCATGGCGGTGTCAAGCTGTTCTTCACATGGTTTGCCTTGGTGAATGGAGTCACACAGGGGAGGAACTGCTAAAGTTAATTCGTAAAGAAATCCGAGTATGGCTTACTCCACGAAATCTGGAAATGGGAACCATGGTGACAGACAACGGGAAGAACATTGTGTCCGCGCTGCGACAAGGAAGTGTGAAACATGCGCCCTGCATGGCACACGTGTTGAATCTGGTTGTCAAGCACTTCCTCAAGTCTTCACCCCATTTGCAAAACATCCTGAAAATGGCAAGGAAACTGTGCATGCACTTTAGCCACTCGTACACCGCCAAGCACACCTTCCTTGAGCTGCAGCGTCAGAACGGTATCCCACAACATTGTCTTATTTGTGATGTTGCCACACGTTGGAATTCCACCCTCCATATGTTGGACAGACTATACGAACAAAGAAAAGCCATCGCCAATTTCTTGATGATCCAAGCAGATAGGAGTACTCCCCTGTGTAACTTCAATGTGAACCAGTGGCAGCTCATACGTGACACCTGCCGTTTGCTGAGGCCCGTTGAGGAAGCCACATTATTTGTGAGTCTCCTGGATTATGCCATGAATGACGTAATTTCACTCCTACATTTCCTACAACAAATGATTGAAACCATTGCTGGTCACGGCAATGGAGACATTGCGCCTACATCTCAAAGCTACATGAGCCCTGTGGGGGCTGAACTGGAGGAGGAGGATGATGAGGGGCAGAGCGGAGCACAGTTTAGGTTGGATGAGATGGCCGGTGTTTCTAGTCTTCTGACAGGAGAGGAGGAGCAGAAGCAGCCAGAGGAGCTGGAGGGTTATGAGGAAGTTGAGACAGAGGACCCAGGCACACCGTGGCAGTATGCAGAGGAGATGGAGGCAGGATAGTCCCTCCGAGTCACTGGCGCAAATGGCACGATGCATGCTCAGTTGCTTGCGTAGTGACCCCCGAATTGTCAAAATTCGTCAGCGGGATGACTTCTGGATCTCCACCTTATTAGACCCTCGCTACCGTCCCAAAATGGCGTCCTTTTTTACACCCACTGAGAGGAAGGACAAACTGACCTACTACAGAGAGATTCTACGTAGTCAGTTGGCTGATGCCTATCGGCCACATGGTCCATCCACTCGCAGGTCTGACTCGGGGGGCCCTCTGCGCTCACCTTCCACTGCCATGGCTGCTGGGGAGGGGAGGGGTAGGAGGAGCAGTACCAGCTCAATCAGCAGCAGCCTGAGTCTACAGTCGCTGATGAGTAGCTTTCTTCACCCGCATAGTGAAGCAACTCATCAGCAGCAGGTAGACATGGAGCAGGACCTGAACCAACAGGTGGTGGCATACCTTGACATGGCCATGCCAACAACCATTGAAGATTCGCTGGACTTCTGGGCAGCCAAACTTGATTTATGGCCACAGCTAGCAGAGTTTGCCCAGAAAAGCTGTCCTGCCCGGCCAGTAGTGTGCCATCAGAGCGGGTGTTTAGTGGGGCCGGGGCCATAGTCACCCCAAGGCGAACTCGTCTGTCCACTAAAAATGTGGAGAGACTGATGTTTGTCAAGAGGAATCAGGGATGGATCAGCCAGGATTTCCAGCCACCAATGCCAGATGCCTCAGAGTAGATTGACCAAGCTGCTACACCAACATTTCCCAATTATGGTTGCTTATGAAACCCTCTAGGGTTATCAATTAGGGTTATGGAACCCTCTTTGGTACTGTGATTGCCTGCTCCTGGCTCATCCTGTGTCTTTCAGGAACTACTTGCCTCACTGATGCTTCTGGCCTTGGGCCTTTAAATTTTGGATGTTTAGCAGTAGCTAAATACATGCTTTATGCAAATTTTAACATTCATCTTTAAATGTAAGGGGTTGGTTAGGAAACCCTCTTGGGTACTGCGATTGCCTGCTCCTTTCTCATCCTGTGTCTTTAAGGAACTACTTGCCTCACTGATGCTTCTGGCCTTGGGCCTTTAATTTTTGGATGTTTAGCAGTAGCTTAATATATGCTTAATGCAAATTTCTGTCAGGATCCGGACCGGTATGCAGAGAGGACACTGGAGGTGGATCCTTTGTGTCAGTGAGGTGATGGCGTGGGCCGTACCAGGGGAACTGAATCTAAGGGGTTACTGGTTTTCACCAGAGCCCGCCGCAAAGCGGGATGGACTTGCAGCGGCAGGTAACCCCTATTGAAGAAGGTCAATGGGACAATCATAAGGTCTATGTGGAGGTAAGACCTCTGCTTGCTTTTTGCAGAAAACATCTGAATAGTCCTGGTAAGCCCTGGGAAGGCCTGGTAAAGAAGAAGCCCCAGGGATTTGACTAGTGGAAGCAGATGTGAGACATCGCTTGTGACAAGAAGCACCCCAACTTTTGATCTCCCTGGTGGTCCAGTCGAGGGTAGGAGCATGACGCTGGAGCCACGGCAAGCCGAGAAGAACTTCAGAGGTGCAGTTAGGCAGAACAAAAAATTCAATTTTTTCATGGTGAAGTCCAATGCTCATGGGCAGGGGTTGAGTGCGGTAGCGCACAGTGCAGTCCAATTTCTCTCCGTTTACTGAAGAGATAAAGAGCGGCTTGATGAGACGGGTTACTGGAATACTGAACCTATTAACAAAAGAGGCCAAGATAAAGTTTCCTGCAGAACCTGAGTCCAAGAAGGCCACTGCTGAGAAGGAGGAGTTGGCGGAAGGAGAAATCCGCACAGGTACTGTCAGACGTGGATAGGCAGAATTCACACCAAGTGTCGTTTCACCCTTGTGAACTAGGTGCGTGCGTTTCTCCTGACGCGGAGGGCGGATAGGACAGTCTTTTAGGAAATGTTCGTGTCACGATGCCGGCTGGCAGGTAGTGGATCCTCTGTGCCAGAGAGGGATTGGCGTGGACCGTGCTAGTGGACCGGTTCTAAGCCACTACTGGTTTTCACCAGAGCCCGCCGCAAAGCGGGATGGTCTTGCTGCGGCGGTAGTGACCAGGTCGTATCCACTAGCAACGGCTCACCTCTCTGGCTGCTGAAGATAGGCGCGGTACAAGGGAGTAGACAGAAGCAAGGTCGGACGTAGCAGAAGGTCGGGGCAGGCAGCAAGGATCGTAGTCAGGGGCAACGGCAGAAGGTCTGGAAACACAGGCAAGGAACACACAAGGAACGCTTTCACTGGCACTAAGGCAACAAGATCCGGCAAGGGAGTGCAGGGGAAGTGAGGTGATATAGGGAAGTGCACAGGTGAACACACTAATTGGAACCACTGCGCCAATCAGCGGCGCAGTGGCCCTTTAAATCGCAGAGACCCGGCGCGCGCGCGCCCTAGGGAGCGGGGCCGCGCGCGCCGGGACAGAACAGACGGAGAGCGAGTCAGGTAGGGGAGCCGGGGTGCGCATCGCGAGCGGGCGCTACCCGCATCGCGAATCGCATCCCGGCTGGCAGCGGAATCGCAGCGCCCCGGGTCAGAGGACGTGACCGGAGCGCTGCCGCGGGGAGAGTGAAGCGAGCGCTCCGGGGAGGAGCGGGGACCCGGAGCGCTCGGCGTAACAGTACCCCCCCCCTTGGGTCTCCCCCTCTTCTTAGAGCCTGAGAACCTGAGGAGCAGACTTTTGTCTAGGATGTTGTCCTCAGGTTCCCAGGATCTCTCTTCAGGACCACAACCCTCCCAGTCCACTAAAAAAAAATTTTTCCCTCTGACCTTTTTGGCAGCTAAAATTTCTTTGACCGAGAAGATGTCCACTGGAGGTGGATCCTTTGTGTCAGTGAGGTGATGGCGTGGGCCGTACCAGGGGAACTGAATCTAAGGGGTTACTGGTTTTCACCAGAGCCCGCCGCAAAGCGGGATGGACTTGCAGCGGCAGGTAACCCCTATTGAAGAAGGTCAATGGGACAATCATAAGGTCTATGTGGAGGTAAGACCTCTGCTTGCTTTTTGCAGAAAACATCTGAATAGTCCTGGTAAGCCCTGGGAAGGCCTGGTAAAGAAGAAGCCCCAGGGATTTGACTAGTGGAAGCAGATGTGAGACATCGCTTGTGACAAGAAGCACCCCAACTTTTGATCTCCCTGGTGGTCCAGTCGAGGGTAGGAGCATGACGCTGGAGCCACGGCAAGCCGAGAAGAACTTCAGAGGTGCAGTTAGGCAGAACAAAAAATTCAATTTTTTCATGGTGAAGTCCAATGCTCATGGGCAGGGGTTGAGTGCGGTAGCGCACAGTGCAGTCCAATTTCTCTCCGTTTACTGAAGAGATAAAGAGCGGCTTGATGAGACGGGTTACTGGAATACTGAACCTATTAACAAAAGAGGCCAAGATAAAGTTTCCTGCAGAACCTGAGTCCAAGAAGGCCACTGCTGAGAAGGAGGAGTTGGCGGAAGGAGAAATCCGCACAGGTACTGTCAGACGTGGATAGGCAGAATTCACACCAAGTGTCGTTTCACCCTTGTGAACTAGGTGCGTGCGTTTCTCCTGACGCGGAGGGCGGATAGGACAGTCTTTTAGGAAATGTTCGTGTCACGATGCCGGCTGGCAGGTAGTGGATCCTCTGTGCCAGAGAGGGATTGGCGTGGACCGTGCTAGTGGACCGGTTCTAAGCCACTACTGGTTTTCACCAGAGCCCGCCGCAAAGCGGGATGGTCTTGCTGCGGCGGTAGTGACCAGGTCGTATCCACTAGCAACGGCTCACCTCTCTGGCTGCTGAAGATAGGCGCGGTACAAGGGAGTAGACAGAAGCAAGGTCGGACGTAGCAGAAGGTCGGGGCAGGCAGCAAGGATCGTAGTCAGGGGCAACGGCAGAAGGTCTGGAAACACAGGCAAGGAACACACAAGGAACGCTTTCACTGGCACTAAGGCAACAAGATCCGGCAAGGGAGTGCAGGGGAAGTGAGGTGATATAGGGAAGTGCACAGGTGAACACACTAATTGGAACCACTGCGCCAATCAGCGGCGCAGTGGCCCTTTAAATCGCAGAGACCCGGCGCGCGCGCGCCCTAGGGAGCGGGGCCGCGCGCGCCGGGACAGAACAGACGGAGAGCGAGTCAGGTAGGGGAGCCGGGGTGCGCATCGCGAGCGGGCGCTACCCGCATCGCGAATCGCATCCCGGCTGGCAGCGGAATCGCAGCGCCCCGGGTCAGAGGACGTGACCGGAGCGCTGCCGCGGGGAGAGTGAAGCGAGCGCTCCGGGGAGGAGCGGGGACCCGGAGCGCTCGGCGTAACAGTACCCCCCCCCTTGGGTCTCCCCCTCTTCTTAGAGCCTGAGAACCTGAGGAGCAGACTTTTGTCTAGGATGTTGTCCTCAGGTTCCCAGGATCTCTCTTCAGGACCACAACCCTCCCAGTCCACTAAAAAAAAATTTTTCCCTCTGACCTTTTTGGCAGCTAAAATTTCTTTGACCGAGAAGATGTCCGAGGAGCCGGAAACAGGAGTGGGAGGAACAGATTTGGGAGAAAAACGGTTGAGGATGAGTGGTTTGAGAAGAGAGACGTGAAAGGCATTAGGGATACGAAGAGAGGGAGGAAGAAGAAGTTTATAAGAGACAGGATTAATTTGACACAAAATTTTGAAAGGACCAAGATAGCGTGGTCCCAACTTGTAGCTAGGGACACGGAAGCGGACATATTTAGCGGAGAGCCATACCTTGTCTCCAGGGGAAAAAACAGGGGGAGCTCTTCTTTTCTTATCCGCGAACTTCTTCATGCGTGATGAAGCCTGTAAGAGAGAATTTTGGGTCTCTCTCCATATGATGGAAAGGTCACGAGAAATTTCATCCACAGCGGGCAGACCAGAGGGCAAGGGAGTAGGGAGGGGGGGAAGAGGGTGACGGCCGTACACCACGAAAAATGGGGATTTGGAGGAAGACTCAGAGACCCTGAAGTTATACGAGAATTCGGCCCATGGGAGGAGATCTGCCCAGTCATCCTGGCGGGAGGAAACAAAATGTCGCAAATAATCACCCAAGATCTGGTTAATCCTTTCTACTTGTCCGTTGGACTGGGGATGATATGCAGAAGAAAAATTTAATTTAATCTTGAGTTGTTTACAGAGAGCCCTCCAGAATTTAGACACGAATTGGACGCCTCTATCCGAGACAATCTGCGTAGGCAACCCGTGAAGACGAAAAATGTGTACAAAAAATTGTTTAGCCAACTGAGGCGCAGAAGGAAGACCAGGAAGAGGGATGAAATGTGCCATTTTGGAGAATCGATCAACGACCACCCAAATAACAGTGTTGCCACGGGAAGGGGGTAAATCAGTAATAAAATCCATACCAATCAGAGACCAAGGCTGTTCGGGGACAGGCAGAGGATGAAGAAAACCAGCGGGCTTCTGGCGAGGAGTCTTATCCCGGGCACAGATAGTGCAGGCTCGCACAAAGTCCACAACATCCGTCTCCAGAGTCGGCCACCAATAGAAGCGGGAGATGAGTTGCACAGATTTCTTGATACCCGCATGACCTGCGAGATGGGAGGAGTGACCCCATTTGAGGATTCCGAGGCGTTGGCGAGGAGAAACAAAGGTCTTTCCTGGAGGAGTCTGCCTGATGGAGGCAGGAGAAGTGGAGATCAGGCAGTTAGGTGGAATGATGTGTTGCGGAGAGAGTTTAACTTCTGAGGCATCCGAGGAACGAGAGAGAGCATCGGCCCTAATGTTCTTATCGGCAGGACGAAAGTGAATCTCAAAATTAAATCGGGCAAAGAACAGAGACCACCGGGCCTGGCGAGGATTCAGCCGTTGGGCAGACTGGAGGTAGGAGAGGTTCTTGTGGTCGGTGTAGATAATAACAGGAGAACTTGATCCCTCCAGCAGATGCCTCCATTCCTCAAGTGCTAATTTAATGGCTAGAAGCTCTCGATCCCCGATGGAGTAGTTCCTCTCCGCTGGAGAGAAGGTCCTAGAGAAAAAACCACAAGTGACAGCATGCCCGGAAGAATTTTTTTGTAGAAGAACAGCTCCAGCTCCCACTGAGGAGGCATCAACCTCCAATAGGAAGGGTTTGGAAGGGTCAGGTCTGGAGAGGACGGGAGCCGAAGAAAAGGCAGACTTGAGTCGTTTAAAGGCGTCTTCTGCTTGAGGAGGCCAGGACTTGGGATCAGCATTTTTTTTGGTTAAAGCCACGATAGGAGCCACAATGGTAGAAAAATGTGGAATAAATTGCCTGTAATAATTGGCGAACCCCAAAAAGCGTTGGATAGCACGGAGTCCGGAGGGGCGTGGCCAATCTAAGATGGCAGAGAGTTTGTCTGGATCCATCTGTAGTCCCTGGCCAGAGACCAAATATCCTAGAAAAGGAAGAGATTGGCATTCAAACAGACATTTCTCAATTTTGGCATAGAGTTGGTTGTCACGAAGTCTCTGAAGAACCATACGGACATGCTGGCGGTGTTCTTCTAGATTGGCAGAAAAAATTAGGATATCGTCCAGATATACAACAACACAGGAGTATAACAGATCACGAAAAATTTCATTGACAAAGTCTTGGAAGACGGCAGGGGCGTTGCACAGTCCAAAGGGCATGACCAGATACTCAAAGTGTCCATCTCTGGTGTTAAATGCCGTTTTCCACTCATCCCCCTCTCTGATGCGGATGAGGTTATAGGCGCCTCTTAAGTCCAATTTAGTGAAGATGTGGGCACCTTGGAGGCGATCAAAGAGTTCAGAGATGAGGGGTAAGGGGTAGCGGTTCTTAACCGTGATTTTATTAAGACCGCGGTAGTCAATGCACGGACGTAGGGAGCCATCTTTTTTGGACACAAAGAAAAATCCGGCTCCGGCAGGAGAGGAGGATTTACGGATAAAGCCCTTTTTTAGATTCTCCTGGACGTATTCGGACATGGCAAGAGTCTCTGGGGCAGAGAGAGGATAAATTCTGCCCCGGGGTGGAGTAGTGCCCGGGAGGAGGTCGATAGGGCAATCATAAGGCCTGTGAGGAGGTAGAGTCTCAGCTTGTTTTTTGCAGAAAACATCCGCGAAGTCCATATAGGCCTTAGGGAGACCGGTTACTGGAGGAACCACAGAGTTACGGCAAGGGTTACTGGGAACCGGTTTTAGACAGTTCTTGGAACAAGAGGACCCCCAACACTTGATCTCCCCAGTGGACCAATCCAGGGTAGGGGAATGAAGTTGAAGCCAGGGAAGTCCAAGGAGAATTTCCGAGGTGCAATTGGGGAGGACCAAAAGTTCAATCCTCTCATGATGAGATCCGATGCTCATAAGAAGGGGCTCCGTGCGGAAACGTATGGTACAGTCCAATCTTTCATTATTTACACAATTGATGTAGAGGGGTCTGGCGAGACTGGTCACCGGGATGTTGAATTTGTTGACGAGAGAGGCCAAAATAAAATTTCCTGCAGATCCAGAGTCCAAGAAGGCCACTGTAGAGAAGGAGAAGGCAGAGGCAGACATCCGCACAGGCACAGTAAGACGTGGAGAAGCAGAGTAGACATCAAGGACTGTCTCACCTTTGTGCGGAGTCAGCGTACGTCTTTCCAGGCGGGGAGGACGGATAGGACAATCTCTCAGGAAGTGTTCGGTACTGGCACAGTACAGGCAGAGGTTCTCTATACGGCGTCGTGTCCTCTCTTGAGGTGTCAGGCGAGACCGGTCGACCTGCATAGCCTCCACGGCGGGAGGCACAGGAACAGATTGCAGGGGACCAGAGGAGAGAGGAGCCGAGGAGAAGAAACGCCTCGTGCGAACAGAGTCCATATCTTGGCGGAGTTCCTGACGCCTTTCGGAAAAACGCATGTCAATGCGAGTGGCTAGGTGAATAAGTTCATGTAGATTAGCAGGAATTTCTCGTGCGGCCAGAACATCTTTAATGTTGCTGGATAGGCCTTTTTTGAAGGTCGCGCAGAGGGCCTCATTATTCCAGGACAATTCTGAAGCAAGAGTACGGAATTGTACGGCATACTCGCCAACGGAAGAATTACCCTGGACCAGGTTCAACAGGGCAGTCTCAGCAGAAGAGGCTCGGGCAGGTTCCTCAAAGACACTTCGGATTTCCGAGAAGAAGGAGTGTACAGAGGCAGTGACGGGGTCATTGCGGTCCCAGAGCGGTGTGGCCCATGACAGGGCTTTTCCGGACAGAAGGCTGACTACGAAAGCCACCTTAGACCTTTCAGTGGGAAACAGGTCCGACATCATCTCCAGATGCAGGGAACATTGGGAAAGAAAGCCACGGCAAAACTTAGAGTCCCCATCAAATTTATCCGGCAAGGATAAGCGTATCCCAGGAGCGGCCACTCGCTGCGGAGGAGGTGCAGGAGCTGGCGGAGGAGATGACTGCTGAAGCTGTGGTAGTAACTGTTGTAGCATAACGGTCAGTTGAGACAGCTGTTGGCCTTGTTGCGCTATCTGTTGTGACTGCTGGGCGACCACCGTGGTGAGGTCAGCGACAAGTGGCAGAGGAACTTCAGCGGGATCCATGGCCGGATCTACTGTCACGATGCCGGCTGGCAGGTAGTGGATCCTCTGTGCCAGAGAGGGATTGGCGTGGACCGTGCTAGTGGACCGGTTCTAAGCCACTACTGGTTTTCACCAGAGCCCGCCGCAAAGCGGGATGGTCTTGCTGCGGCGGTAGTGACCAGGTCGTATCCACTAGCAACGGCTCACCTCTCTGGCTGCTGAAGATAGGCGCGGTACAAGGGAGTAGACAGAAGCAAGGTCGGACGTAGCAGAAGGTCGGGGCAGGCAGCAAGGATCGTAGTCAGGGGCAACGGCAGAAGGTCTGGAAACACAGGCAAGGAACACACAAGGAACGCTTTCACTGGCACTAAGGCAACAAGATCCGGCAAGGGAGTGCAGGGGAAGTGAGGTGATATAGGGAAGTGCACAGGTGAACACACTAATTGGAACCACTGCGCCAATCAGCGGCGCAGTGGCCCTTTAAATCGCAGAGACCCGGCGCGCGCGCGCCCTAGGGAGCGGGGCCGCGCGCGCCGGGACAGATCAGACGGAGAGCGAGTCAGGTAGGGGAGCCGGGGTGCGCATCGCGAGCGGGCGCTACCCGCATTGCGAATCGCATCCCGGCTGGCAGCGGAATCGCAGCGCCCCGGGTCAGAGGACGTGACCGGAGCGCTGCCGCGGGGAGAGTGAAGCGAGCGCTCCGGGGAGGAGCGGGGACCCGGAGCGCTCGGCGTAACAGTTCGGTACTAGCACAGAACAGGCACAAATTCTCGTTTCGGCGGCGAGTCCTCTCTTGTAGGGTCAGGCGAGACCGATCCACTTGCATAGCCTCCTCGGCGGAAGGCACAGGAACAGATTGCAAAGGACGTTGGAAGAGAGGAGCCTGGGAGAAAAACCGCCTGGTGCGAACAAGATCCTTTTCCTGACGAAGTTCCTGGCGTCTTTCCGAGAAACGCATGTCGATGCGGGTGGCCAAATGGATTAGTTCTGACAGATTAGCAGGAATTTCTCGTGCGGCCAAGACATCTTTGATGTTACTGGATAAGTCTTTCTTGAAGGTCGCGCAGAGGGCCTCATTATTCCAGGATAGCTCTGAGGCGAGGGTGCGGAACTGGATGGCGTATTTACCCACAGAAGAACTGCCTTTAATGAGGTTCAGCAAAGCAGTCTCGGCTGAGGAAGCCCGGGCTGGCTCCTCAAAAACACTACGTACTTCAGAGAAGAAGGACTGGATAGTAGCGGTGGCGGGATCGTTGCTGTCCCAAAGCGGTGTGGCCCATGACAAGGCCTTTCCAGACAGGAGACTGACCACGAAAGCCACCTTAGACCGTTCAGTAGGGAATTGGTCCAACATCATCTCCAGGTGTAGGGAACACTGGGTTAGGAATCCACAGCACTGTTTAGAGTCCCCATCAAACTTGTCCGATAGAGACAGGCGGAAGTTGGGAGCAGCCACTCGCTGCGGAGGAGATGCAGGAGCTGGCGGAGGAGATGGTTGCTATAGTTGCGGCAGAAGCTGTTGCAGCATAACGATCAGCTGCTGTCCTTGTTGCGCGATCTGCTGTGATTGCTGGGCGACCACGGTGGTTAGGTCAGCGACACTAGGCAGTGGGACCTCAGCGGGATCCATGGCCGGATCTACTGTCAGGATCTGGACCGGTATGCAGAGAGGACACTGGAGGTGGATCCTCTGTGTCAGTGAGGTGATGTAGTGGGCCGTACCAGGGGAACGGAATCTAAGGGGTTACTGGTTTTCCCCAGAGCCCGCCGCAAAGCGGGATGGACTTGCAGCGGCAGGTAACCCCCAGGTCGTTCCACCCGATTGCGACTCAACCCCACTGACAGCTGAGACAGGCGAGGTACACAGGGACAAGGCAAGAGCAAGGTTGGACGTAGCAGAAGGTCAGGGCAGGCAGCAATGGGTCGTAGTCAGGGGCAACGGCAAGGGTCTGGATACACAGGCTTGGGATACACAAAACGCTTTCTCAGGGCACTAGGGCAACAAGATCCAGCAAAGACAGGAAGGGGAAATGTTTTTTTATGGAATGGAAGTGATTAACAACTGATAGGGCCAGGCACCAATTAGTGGTGCACTGGCCCTTTAAATTTCAGAGAGCCGACGCGCGCATGCCCTAGAGATTGGGGTCGTGCGCGCCGGGACATGACAGCAGGGGAACGGGACAGGTGAGATGATTGGGATGCGACCCACGGGCGGGTGCGTCCCGCTACGCAGATCGCATCCCCGCCGGCAGTAACAGTGCAGCGCTCCCGGTCAGAGGGCGCTGCAGACAGAAGAACGTTGCGAGCACTCCGGGGAGGAGCAGGGACCCAGAGTGCTCGGCGTAACAATTCCAACATTGACTTTTAAATGTAAGGGAATGGTTATGAAACCCTCTTGGGTACTGCGAATGACTGCTCCTGACTCATACTGTGTCTTTCGGGGACTACTTGCCTCCCTGATGCCTCAGGTCTTGGGCCTTCAATTTTTGAATGTTTAGCAGTAGCTAAATACATGCTTAATGCAAATTTCAACATTGATCTTTAAATGTAAGGGGTTGGTTATGAAACCCTCTTGGGTCCTGCGAATGACTGCTCCTGACTCATTCTGTGTCTTTCAGGAAATAATTGCCTCCCTGATGCCTCAGGCCTTGGGCCTTAAATTTTTGGAAGTTTAGCAGTAGCTAATACATGCTTAACCCCTTAAGGACCGGGGGTTTTTCCGTTTTTGCATTTTCGTTTTTTGCTCCTTGCCTTTAAAAAAATCATAACTCTTTCAATTTTGCACCTAAAAATCCATATGATTGCTTATTTTTTGCGCCACCAATTCTACTTTGTAATGACGTCAGTCATTTTGCCCAAAAATCTACGGTGAAACGAAAAAAAAATCATTGTGCGACAAAATTGAAAAAAAAAAACGCCATTTTGTAACTTTTGGGGGCTTCCGTTTCTACGTAGTACATTTTTCGGTAAAAATTACACCTTATCTTTATAATGTATTGTAGGTCCATACGATTAAAATGATACCCTACTTATATAGGTTTGATTTTGTCGGACTTCAAACCTTCATAAATCATAACTACATGCAGGAAAATTAATACATTTAAAATTGTCATCTTCTGACCCCTATAACTTTTTTATTTTTCCGTGTATGGGGCGGTATGAGGGCTCATTTTTTGCGCCGTGATCTGAAGTTTTTAACGGTACCATTTTTGCATTGATAGGACTTATTGATCGCTTTTTATTCATTTTTAACCCCTTAAGGACCGGAGGTTTTTCCGTTTTTGCATTTTCGTTTTTTGCTCCTTGCCTTTAAAAAATCATAACTCTTTCAAATTTACACCTAAAAATCCATATGATGGCTTATTTTTTGCGCCACCAATTCTACTTTGTAATGACGTCAGTCATTTTGCCCAAAAATCTATGGTGAAGCGGGAAAAAAAATCATTGTGCGACAAAATTGAAAAAAAAACGCTGTTTTGTAACTTTTGGGGGCTTCCGTTTCTACGTAGTACATTTTTCGGTAAAAATGACACCTGATATGTATTCTGTAGGTCCATACGATTAAAATGATACCCTACTTATATAGGTTTGATTTTGTCGGACTTTTGGAAAAAATCATAACTACATGCAGGAAAATTAATACGTTTAAAATTGTCATCTTCTGACCCCTATAACTTTTTTATTTTTCCGTGTATGGGGCGGTATGAGGGCTCATTTTTTGCGCCGTGATCTGAAGTTTTTAACGGTACCATTTTTGCATTGATAGGACTTATTGATCACTTTTTATTCATTTTTAAATGATATAAAAAGTGACCAAAAATGCACTATTTTGGACTTTGGAATTTTTTTGCGCGCACGCCATTGACCGAGCGGTTTAATTAATGATATATTTTTATAATTCGGACATTTCTGCACGCGGTGATACCACATATGTTTATTTTTATTTTTATTTACACTGTGTTTTTTTTTTTATTGGAAAAGGGGGGTGATTCAAACTTTTAATAGGGGAGGAGTTAAATGATCTTTATTCACTTTTTTTTTTCACTTTTTTTTTGCAGTGTTATAGGTCCCATAGGGACTTATAACACTGCACACACTGATCTTCTATGTTGATCACTGGTTTCTCATAAGAAACCAGTGATCAACGATTCTGCCGCATGACTGCTCATGCCTGGATCTCAGGCACTGAGCAGTCATTCGGCGATCGGACAGCGAGGAGGCAGGAAGGGGCCCTCCCGCTGTCCTGTCAGCTGTTCGGGATGCCGCGATTAGCCGCGGCTATCCCGAACAGCCCGACTGAGCTAGCCGGGAACTTTCACTTTCACTTTTAGCCGCGCGGCTCAGCTTTGAGCGCGCGGCTAAAGGGTTAATAGCGCGCGGCGCCGCGATCGGCGCTGCGCGCTATTAGAGGCGGGTCCCGGCTTCACTATGACGCCGGGCCCGCCATGATATGACGCGGGGTTACTGTGTAACCCCGCGTTATATCAGAAGAGCAGGACCAATGACGTACCGGTACGTCATTGGTCCTTAAGGGGTTAAATGATATAAAAAGTGACCAAAAATGCACTATTTTGGACTTTGGAATTTTTTTTGCGCGCACGCCATTGACCGAGCGGTTTAATTAATGATATATTTTTATAATTCGGACATTTCCGCACGCGGTGATACCATATATGTTTAATTTTATTTACACTGTGTTTTTTTTATTGGAAAAGGGGGGTGATTCAAACTTTTAATAGGGGAGGTTGTTAAATGATCTTTATTCACTTTTTTTTTCACTTTTTTTTTGCAGTGTTATAGGTACCATAGGGACCCATAACACTGCACACACTGATCTTCTATGCTGATCACTGGTTTCTCATAAGAAACCAGTGATCAACGATTCTGCCGCATGACTGCTAAGGCCTGGATCTCAGGCACTGAGTAGTCACTTGGCAATCGGACAGCGAGGAGGCAGGTAGGGGCCCTCCCGCTGTCCTGTCAGCCCGACTGAGCTAGCCGGCCACTTTCGGTTTCACTTTTAGCCGCGCGGCTCAGCTCTGAGCGCGCGGCTAAAGGGTTAATAGCGTGCGGCGCCGCGATCGGCACTGCGCGCTATTAGAGGCGGGTCCCGGCTTCACTATGACGCCGGGCCCGCCGTGATATGACACGGGGTTACTGTGTAACCCCACGTTATATCAGGAGAGCAGGACCAAGGGTGTACCTGTACGCCCTTGGTCCTTAAAGGGTTAATGCTAATTTCAACAATGATCTTTAAATTCTCAGCGCTCTGCTAGGGCCTTCTCCTACCCCGCCGGGGCCGATCCGAGGACCTCACTAAACTTTTTATTCATTTTTAAATGATATAAAAAGTGACCAAAAATGCACTATTTTGGACTTTGGAATTTTTTTTGCGCGCACGCCATTGACCGAGCGGTTTAATTAATGATATATTTATATAATTCGGACATTTCCGCACGCGGTGATACCATATATGTTTAATTTTATTTACACTGTGTTTTTTTTTTATTGGAAAAGGGGGGTGATTCAAACTTTTAATAGGGGAGGAGTTAAATGATCTTTATTCACTTTTTTTTCCACTTTTTTTTTGCAGTGTTATAGGTACCATAGGGACCCATAACACTGCACACACTGATCTTCTATGCTGATCACTGGTTTCTCATAAGAAACCAGTGATCAACGATTCTGCCGCATGACTGCTAAGGCCTGGATCTCAGGCACTGAGTAGTCATTCGGCGATCGGACAGCGAGGAGGCAGGTAGGCCCTCCCGCTGTCCTGTCAGCCCGACTGAGCTAGCCGGCCACTTTCGGTTTCACTTTTAGCCGCGCGGCTCAGCTCTGAGTGCGCGGCTAAAGGGTTAATAGCGTGCGGCGCCGCGATCGGCACTGCGCGCTATTAGAGGCGGGTCCCGGCTTCACTATGATGCCGGGCCCGCCGTGATATGACGCGGGGTTACTGTGTAACCCCACGTTATATCAGGAGAGCAGGACCAAGGGTGTACCTGTACGCCCTTGGTCCTTAAAGGGTTAATGCTAATTTCAACAATGATCTTTAAATTCTCAGCGCTCTGCTAGGGCCTCTCCTACCATCCAATCGGTAGTAGAGACATGCAGTGTGTACACAGGGCATTGACTTAGTGAACCCGAGCTTATGACCGGTGGTTAGTTGTGATTCTTCTTTCCTGGCAAATAATTGCAATTCCTGATCCCTTTCGCGAAGGGGGTTCAGCGGGTTACCCGCACCTGCCGGTGAAAGATAGACACACGCTGGTCCGTTCAGTGTAGCGTGCGTGCAGCCCCGGACATCTAAGGGCATAACATACCTGTCATTGCTCGATCTCGCGAGTGATCGTGCAATGTAAGGGGTTAGTAAAGCCTCTTGGGTACTGCTGATGCCTACTCCTGACTGCTCCTGTGTGTCAGGAACTACTTGATTTCATGATGCTTCTGGGCTTGGGCCTTTAATTTTAGGATTTTTGAAATACAGACATACATGCTTAATTTAAATTTCAACATTTATGGTGCAATGTATGGGGTTATTAACTCTTGGGTAGTGTTTTTTCAAATTTTCTGATAATTATCACAGTAAGAAACTTGAATTTTCCACAATAATAACCATTACACCATTGAACGATTGTTGCGTGTGATTTTTTAAGTAACATTTTCAAAAAAAATATGCAGGGGGATGAACTCTGCTTCTTTATTTTATAAAAAAAATTCTTTCATAGAAGAATGTCTTTTGGTGGTCCACCGTCCTGCATTATAGAGTCTTCTCGACTCTTGGATATGCGCTTGTTCTTAAACAAAGGTACAAACACCAAAAATGGCCGGTCAGGGCTATGGAGACGTTGCGCCTACATCTTATGGCCACATGAGCCCTGTGGGTTAGACATGTGCAATTCGGTTCGGCACGAATGTCTAATGTACCGAATTTTACCGTTTTCGGGCATTCGAATCGATCCGAATGCACGAAAACATATTTTGAACATTCCCGAATAGCCACGATAATACGAATAGCAAAATAACGAATGCATTAGTTATTTCCAGAATACATGCGGTAAATAACGAATGCATTCGTTATTCGTAAACGAACGTAGAGAATTCATTCTAATAACAAAGATGATAAAGAGGATACAGATACAGTTTGATTTTTCGGATACATTCGGTATTCGGGTACATTCGGTAAATCTTTTTATTCTTTTTTTGGACTTTAGCGATCCTAAAAAATTATGGAGATACCTTTTTTATTAAAATTTCGTAGGGTACCATAAAAAAATCATGATAAAAAAGATACAGTAGTGATGGAAAAAATTGTATCTAACGAAATGTATCTTTTTTATTATGAAATATTTATTAATTTTTAAACAGGGATCAATTTATATAAAAATAAAAATGTAGTGTGTGCGTGTTTTTCACTTTTTTTTTTTTTTAGGTAGTACTACTACTCCCAGCATGGAACACACTCTTCCATGATGGGAGTAGTAGTTACCTGTACTAATTGACAGATCGCCGGGGTCCCTTGCGATCCTCTTGTATAATGTATAGATACAGCGGACGCTCTTCTATGGTCCCCAGCACTCACGTATATATACACATATTCATATTTCCCGCAGAGCTGTGATTGGCCAGATGGCTCCAGCCAATCACAGTTCTCTGTGTGAAATAGGAATATGTGTATATATACGGCTGTGCAGGGGACCATAGGAGAGCGGCCGCTGCATCCATACATTATACAGGAGCATCACCGCGGGTGTTACCCGCAGTGATCTTTCCTTTACTACAAGTACTACTATTCCCAACATGGAGTACACTCTGCTCCATGCTGGGAGCTGTAGTACCTGCATTAATAGACAGATCGCAGTGGGTGTCAGAAGTTACACTCGCTGCAATCTGTCTATTAATGCAGGTACTACAGCTCCTAGCATGAAGCAGAATGTGCAGAGTGTGCTCCATGTTGGGAGTATTAGTACCTGCAGTAAGGGACAGATCCCAGCGGATGTCACTCCTCCTGACACCCGCTGCGATCGTCCTTATGTGAATGTCGGGATCATCTGTTCTCAGGGCTAGAGAGCCGGGAGAACAGCTGACGCTGAGCCTTAGGTATACATCGTATATCTACTGCCCAGCAAGAACTTACAGTGAGCCTGCAATGTGTATACAGTATACACATTGCTGGCTCACTTAACCCCTTGCTGAGCTGTGCGCTATGCGCAAGTCCAGCAAGGGAAGAGTTAATTTACACTGCTGGACAGTGTAGGTTAACTCTTTGGGCGGTATACACTATATACAGCTATCTATAGATAGCTGTATATAGTGTATACAGAAGATGAAGTCCAGCTTACTTCCCTCAAGTACCCGGCAGGTCCGTGTAGCTCCGCCCCTAGTGATGACATCATTAGGGGCGGAGTTACAGAAAGGAACAATACCAGTTAATTCGAGATTTTCCTAGTTTTTATGAAGGAAAATATAGATTTTATAACGACAGGAGGCGAATAATATGCTGTCCAAATTTTTTACTACTCAATAGCAGCTGAATAACATAGTACAGATACAGGAGAGAAAAAACTTTAACAGTACAACCAAACATGTTGAACAGGTGTAGGTGTGTTGACCAATCATATATCATGAGAGGTGATATAAGTCCAGGTGACCTAATAACGTCTCCTTTCTTTGATGTGTGTAGGAGAAAACAATCCATATCTGCATCATAAACAGTTAGGCAGGTCAAATCTTCATCTTAAAGGTATGAGGGTTGAATCCATAATGACTTGACTTAGGAGGTCAGATTAAAAAGAAGAGGAGTCATCCGAGGGAGAAGTCGTCGTAGGCTGGTCATTTCGTCGAATCTAGTAGGCTGGAAAATATAAATGAATAATATCATTAGGGTTGGGTATGGGTGGGATATTATTCGCCTCCTGTCGTTATAAAATCTATATTTTCCTTCATAAAAACTAGGAAAATCTCGAATTTTATTGCCGACTAGGAGGCTCATAATATGCAAGTTTAAAGCTAAAACATAAAAGTTTCATAAACAGTCATAGTATCATATATACAATTAATATAATTTAAAAGACAGACATAGAAACATGAGGTTCAGGGCGGAAATAAAAGGTTCTAAAAGTTGTTTCAGAAGACCAGTCTGCGGCCTTCAAAATATCTGATAGAGAGCCACCTGTGAGTGCTGTTTTTGTAGCCATGGCGCTACGAACTGAATGGGCACCGAAAAGGGATGTGTCAATGCCAGCTAGGGACATGGTAGACCTGACCCATCTAGCTAGAGTAGAAGAAGAAACGGGTAGATGAGGTTTGCAAAAGGATATGAGAAGTTGAGGAGAAGAAGAACGAAGAGAGGAAGTTCTTTGTTCATAGGTACGTAGACAAGAGACCACACATAGATCAGGACGGTTGGGGAAGTAAGGATAGAAAATTGATTGAATAGAAGTTTTGGTGCGTCTACAAATTTCAAAACGAACACCGTGAGGAGAAAAAGTTCTTCTGGATATGTCTAGAGCATGTACATCTGAAATCCGTTTGATAGAAATAAGACATAATAGCATGGTTAATTTGAAAGAAAGAAATTTTAAAGGTATAGATTCATTGTCTGACCAAGATGAAAGTAAAGATATAACTAGGGAGACATCCCAAGTAGATTGATATTTAGGTCGAGGAGGTCTTTGGAGTCGAATGCCTTTAAGTAATTTACAGATAAGAGGGTGTTTGCCTACAGGAATGTCTAAGAATAAAGAGTGATGAGCAGAAATGGCAGAACGATATAAGTTAATAGTACGATAAGCCTTGCCTGAATCGAATAATTCAGACAGGAAATTTATGATGTGGGAGATAGATGCTTGAAAGGGATCCAGGTGTCTTCTAAAGCACCAATTATCCCAAACTTTCCAAGCTGATCGGTAAGATTTTCTGGTGCCTGGAGCCCAGACCTCGGCCAGAATGTTCTTAGATGACTGTGAAAGTTCGATATCGTCTGAAGGTTGCCCGAAATGAACCAAGCCACTAGAGACATGGAATTCGAATGGATTAGGGGGTGAGGATTGAAGTATGGGTCTAGAAGGATGTGAGGAAAAGAAGGAAGGATCCTCGGAAAATCTATGGTCATGCCCAAGATCTGAGGGAACCATGCCTGAGTTGGCCACCAAGGTGTGATGAGAATCAAAGTAGATTGAAGTGACATTGTTTGAAGAAGAACTCTGGGGATCATTGCGAAAGGAGGGAAAGCATAGAGAATGCCTGAGGGCCAAGTTTGAAGAAATGCGTCCTGAGCTATGGCTTCCGGATCTGGGCGCCAACTGTAAAACATTGGAACTTGATGGTTGAGGCGAGACGCGAAGAGGTCTAATATTACTGGACCCCAAAGGTTGTTGATAGTCTGGAAAATTGCACGGTCTAACATCCAGTCGCTGGAATCTATTAAATAACGGGAGTTCCAGTCCGCGATTGAGTTGTATAGGCCCAGAAGGTATTCTGATTTCAAAATTATGTTTCTGGCTAAGCAAAAATTCCATAATTGGGTGGCTATGTCTGATAGGGTTTTGGAACCCGTGCCACCTAAGCGATTGATATATTGAACCGCCGAAATGTTGTCCATGCGGATCAATACACAACAATGCGATCTGAATTTCGCAAAGCTCTTTAGGGCGAAAAAACCAGCCAACAGTTCTAGACAATTGATGTGGAGTTTTTGTTCTGTCTCTGACCAATTGCCTCCTGTTGAAGCCGAGCCGCATCGAGCTCCCCATCCTTGGAGACTGGCGTCTGATTCTATCACCAGGTCTGGTCTGCAGTTGAAAATTGCTTTCCCATTCCAAAGTTGGATATGAGTTAGCCACCATTGTAGTTCCTCCTCTGCTTCTGGAGATAAGGAAATCTCGTCTGAATAAGATAAGCCTTTCTGGAGGTAGTACTTTTTCAATCTCTGTAGAGCTCTGTAGTGTAAAGGTGCAGGGAAAATTGCTTGGATGGAGGCCGAAAGAAGGCCTACGATCCTCGCGATCGTTCTCAAAGAAACTGATTGTTTGCGAAGAATAGAAAGAATTTCTTTCTTGATAGTGAATAATTTCTTGTTGGGGAGGCTGAGAGTAGATGATAGAGTATCTATCGTGAAGCCAAGGAATTCTAACTTCCTGGAAGGAGAGAGAATAGATTTCTTCAGATTGATCGAGAATCCCAGGCTGGACAGTAGAGAAATTGTCCAATCTAGATGTCGAAGTACCATGTTGGGAGATTGAGCCATGATAAGAATGTCGTCTAAATATATAATGAGACGAACACCACGACTTCTTAATAAGGCGACTACGGGTTTCATTAGCTTGGTGAAACACCAAGGGGCTGAGGAGAGACCGAATGGTAGGCAAGTGAATTGCCATAGAGTGTCTTCCCAATAGAATTGGAGATAATGTTGATGGGAGGGGTGAATAGGAACCGTCAAGTAGGCGTCCTTTAGGTCTACTTTCACTAACCAATCTTGTTCTAAAAGAAGGTCTCTTAGCAGATGGATACCTTCCATCTTGAAATGTTGGTAAAAAACGAAGTCGTTCAAGTGACGAAGATTTATAACTGGACGGTGACCTCCGTCCTTTTTCTTCACAAGGAAGATATTGCTTATGAAACCTGGAGTGTTTGGGTTGGCTTTCATGATGGCTCTTTTTGAAATCAGTTCTTTGATTTCTTGAGAGATAAGAAGATAGTCTTGTGTGGAGAATTGAATTTGATGAGGGAGATATGATTGAGTCGGGGGGTATAGAAATTCTATCAGATATCCTGAGATTGTCTGAAGAACCCAGGAATCTGTAGTGATGGAAGCCCAAGCGGGGAAAAAATGTTGGAGTCGACCACCTAGAGGAAGAAGGGAAGAAAGTTTTAGAGAAAGGCTCACCTGATGTTGGTCTGGATCTGGGGAATCCACGTTGACCTCGGGATCTCCATGGACGTCCTCTTGATGGGAAAAACGGGGTTGGATTCGGTTGGAAGGAAGGTCCGGGGTAATTATATTGTTGTGGTTGGAAAGAGCCTCTATTGGATTGTCTATTAGGGAAGGGGCGGCCGGGAAAACGGCCCCTACTTCTCCCGGCCTTCCCAAAAACTCTTTGGGAGAACACTTTTTTCAATGAGTTTTGGGCTTTATCTAGAGATGTGAAAATATTGACATATTTGCCTATCTCTTTTATGGCATCATCACCGAAAAGAAGTCCCTCATTGGAGGGTTCGGATTCTGAGTTGGCTAGATAAGCTAACTGCGGATCAAGTCTCATCAAGAGAGTTTTCTTTCTCTCAGAGCATAATGCTGCGTTGGCATTGCCGAAGTGACAAATGGATCTCTGGAGCCATCCTCTCATGACCTCTGTGTCCAGAGTAGTGCCTGAAGCATGTGCGTGTTCAACAATGTCCATCATCTGGGCCAATGGACCAAGTAAGTCCAATAACTTATCCTGACATATACGAAGAGATCTGTCTAGACCCTTTTTGGGGTGTTTGCCCGTTTTTAACATGTATTTTACGAGTACGGGATCAATATCAGGGGTAGAGGCTGCCTTTCCTGGTAAGGTAGGCCTGGGGCATTCAGCCCTAAGTTTATTCCTGGCTGTCTTATCTAATGGTTTCTTAATCCATACAGACAGGTATTTAGATACAATAGGTTGAGGAAACCATTCGCCAGATCTGGGATGGGATATAAGGTATGGGTCAAATAGAGGGTTCCCTTTCTCATCATAAACAATGGTTTGGGATTTTGATGTTTCATCAGGGACCTGATATTCAGAGACCTCTCCTTCCTCGATATCAGATTCCTGAACGAGGTCTATATAATCATCATCATTGTCCTCTTCCTCATCTGAGGAATTAGAGGAAAGAACATTATATGAGTCCGGTTTTGCTCTGGACTGAGCTTTTCGTGCCCTTTTTATTTTATCCACCTCCAGGGCTGAGGGTCTGTGGTGAGAAACTGAGTCACCTGTCATATTCACACTGACGTTAGCAGTGGGGTCTTTATTCTCAGAAGAGGTCCCTAATGTGTTAGGGTTAGATATTCTGGGGTCTGTGTTGCAATATCGCCTTTTATAAGTTCTTTTGCTTGTCTTTTTATGCCCTCTGGCTAATTTAGATACTGAGTCATCTGCTGACCAGAAAATGTCAGAGGGGGTATTAGGATGAAGGGTAGAGGTATTGGGATTATTCATAGCTAGAGACTTTGTAATTGTATCTTGAATAGTCTCTATGGCCGATTTGAGAGCAGTCTGTACTGACTGGTCCACTAATTTTTGTATATGAGTGGGGTCATTATTGCCCTGTTCAGGAGTAGGGTTGGTGGACATATTAAATTAATACAAGAGGGTAGTCTATAAAGAATATTGTGAGGAGAGTAGCGAAATGTATGCGACCTGATGCTGAGTATCGCGGCGACTGAGGAGAATTGAATAAGAGCGCGAAAATAGCGAGAGAGGGAATGAAATCTCGCAGACGCGAAATCTCGCAGACGCGAAATCTCGCGAGAGGACGCGCGTGACGGAGAGCGCGTTCAGATAGGGAACAATGGCGCCGGCGGAGATGCGAGAGCGGAACACTGCGCTAAGGTGAGTAGATTCGTTAGGATGTGAATTACAAAGTGAAGACAGAACGAAATACAAAGGAGTTATGTATGTATATAAATATATAAGAAAAAGGCAATGATAACTGGAATGAAGAGGGGAGGAGGGGGGGGGGAGGGGGGGGGATGGATGTATGGAGGATATGGAGGATATATATATATAAAAATAAAGACCGATAGGAATATACTAAATGGAGAAAGATGATATATATAAGAAAGTGAAGAAAAATATAAAATATATAATGTGTTATCACACTGAGGAAAATTGAAGTATATATATGAAGTACTTAACTCTCCTGTGGAGCAGCAAAGAAAGGAGACGTTATTAGGTCACCTGGACTTATATCACCTCTCATGATATATGATTGGTCAACACACCTACACCTGTTCAACATGTTTGGTTGTACTGTTAAAGTTTTTTCTCTCCTGTATCTGTACTATGTTATTCAGCTGCTATTGAGTAGTAAAGAATTTGGACAGCATATTATGAGCCTCCTAGTCGGCAATAAAATCTGAAGCTCTGTTCACATTGTCCGTTTTGTATAATGTGAACAGACCCTTCTGGCAGTGTCTACCCAGACAGGGAGACTCCAGCTGTTGCTAAACTACAACTCCCAGCATGCCCAGACAGCCAAAGGCTGTCTGGGCATGCTGGGAGTTGTAGTTTTGCACCAATTGGTGGCTCCCTGTTTCGGTAAACATTGCATCATGGGCATTCTACCCAGCGGACAACGCCAAAAATGTCGTAACCATTTTTTTGTGTTTTTTTTCTTCTCGTTTCAGATCCGTATATGCAGAGGATTACTGCGGATTCGATGGATTACGGCGGATTTTTTTTTCTTTTAATAAAATGGTTAACGAGGGCTGTGGGGGAGTGTTTTTTTAACCCCTTAAGGACCGGAGGTTTTTCCGTTTTTGCATTTTCGTTTTTTGCTCCTTGCCTTTAAAAAATCATAACTCTTTCAAATTTACACCTAAAAATCCATATGATGGCTTATTTTTTGCGCCACCAATTCTACTTTGTAATGACGTCAGTCATTTTGCCCAAAAATCTGTGGTGAAGCGGGAAAAAAAATCATTGTGCGACAAAATTGAAAAAAAACCGCTGTTTTGTAACTTTTGGGGGCTTCCGTTTCTACGTAGTACATTTTTCGGTAAAAATGACACCTGATATGTATTCTGTAGGTCCATACGATTAAAATGATACCCTACTTATATAGGTTTGATTTTGTCGGACTTCTGGAAAAAATCATAACTACATGCAGGAAAATTAATACGTTTAAAATTGTCATCTTCTGACCCCTATAACTTTTTTATTTTTCCGTGTATGGGGCGGTATGAGGGCTCATTTTTTGCGCCGTGATCTGAAGTTTTTAACGGTACCATTGTTGCATTGATATGACTTATTGATCACTTTTTATTCATTTTTAAATGATATAAAAAGTGACCAAAAATGCACTATTTTGGACTTTGGAATTTTTTTGCGCGCACGCCATTGACCGAGCGGTTTAATTAATGATATATTTTTATAATTCGGACATTTCCGCACGCGGTGATACCACATATGTTTATTTTTATTTTTATTTACACTGTGTTTTTTTTTTTATTGGAAAAGGGGGGTGATTCAAACTTTTAATAGGGGAGGAGTTAAATGATGTTTATTCACTTTTTTTTTTCACTTTTTTTGTGCAGTGTTATAGGTCCCATAGGGACTTATAACACTGCACACACTGATCTTCTATGTTGATCACTGGTTTCTCATAAGAAACCAGTGATCAACGATTCTGCCGGATGACTGCTCATGCCTGGATCTCAGGCACTGAGCAGTCATTCGGCGATCGGACAGCGAGGAGGCAGGTAGGGGCCCTCCCGCTGTCCTGTCAGCTGTTCGGGATGCCGCGATTTCACCGCGGCTATCCCGAACAGCCCACTGAGCTAGCCGGGATGCTTTCGGTTTCACTTTAGACGCGGCGTTCAACTTTGAACGCCGCGTCTAAAGGGTTAATAGCGCGCGGCACAGCGATCAATGCCGCGCGCTATTAGCCACGGGTCCCGGCCGTTGTTAGAGGCCGGGCCCGACCCGCTATGACGCGGGGCCACGCCGTGGCCCCGCGTTATAGATCGGGAGTGGACACATGACGTTCCAGTACGTCATGTGTCCTTAAGGGGTTAAATAAAATAATTTTTCCAATGTGTTGTGTTTTTTTTAATTGAATTTTCAGGGTTAGTAGTGGAAGCTGGTCTTATTGACTGAATCCATTACTAAGCCAGGGCTTAGTGCTAGCCCCAAAAACAGCAAGCGCTAGCCCCCAATTATTACCCCGGTACCCACCGCTACAGGGGTGCCGGGAAGAGCCGGTACCAACAGGCCCGGAGCGTCAAAAATGGCGCTCCTGGGCCTAGGCGGTAACAGGCTGGCGTTATTTAGGCTGGGGAGGGCCAGTAACAATGGTCCTCGCCTGCCCTGGTAACGTCAGGCTGTTGCTGTTTGGTTGGTATTGTGCTGAAAATGAAAAAACGGGGAACCCTATGCGTTTTTTTATTTTATTTATTTAAATAAAAAAAATTTAAAAAACGTATAGGGTTCCCCGTATTTTCATTTTCAGCACAATACCAACCAAACAGCAACAGCCTGACGTTACCAGGGTGGGCGAGGACCATTGCCACTGGCCCTCCCCAGCCTAAATAACGCCAGCCTGTTACCGCCTAGGCCCAGGAGCGCCATTTTTGACACTCCGGGCCTGTTGGTACCGGCTCTTCCCGGCACCCCTGTGGCGGTGGGTACCGGGGTAATAATTGGGGGCAAGCGCTAGCTGTTTTGGGGGCTAGCACTAAGCCCTGGCTTAGTAATAGATTCAGTCAAGAAAACCAGTTTCCACTACTAAGCCTGAAAATTCAATTAAAAAAAACACAATACATTGGAAAAATTATTTTATTTAAAAAAACACTCCCCCACAGCCCTCATTAACCATTTTATTAAAAGAAAAAAAATAATCCGCCGTAATCCATCGAATCCGCAGTAATCCTCTGCATACATGGATTTGAAACGAGAAGAAAAAAAACACAAAAAAATGGTTATGAATTTTTTGGCGCTGTCCGCTGGGGAGAGCACCCATGATGCAATGTCTACCCAAACAGCGAGCCACCAATTGGTGCAAAACTACAACTCCCAGCATGCCCAGACAGCCTTTGGCTGTCTGGGCATGCTGGGAGTTGTAGTTTAGCAACAGCTGGAGTCTCCCAGTCTGGGTAGACACTGCCAGAAGGGTCTGTTCACATTATACAAAACGGACAATGTGAACAGAGCTTCAGATTAACTAGCCTTGTTCCTTTCTGTAGCTCCGCCCCCTAATGACGTCATCACTAGGGGCGGAGCTACACTGACCTGCTCGGTACTCGAGGGAAGTAAGCGGACTTCTTCTTCTGTATACACTGTATACAGCTATCTATAGATAGCTGTATATAGTGTATACCGCCCAAAGGGTTAACCTACACTGTCCAGCAGTGTAAGTTAACTCTTCCCTTGCTGGACTTGCGCATAGCGCACAGCTCAGCAAGGGGTTAAGTGAGCCAGCAATGTGTATACTGTATACACATTGCAGGCTCACTCTAAGTTCTTGCTGGGCAGTAGATATATGATGTATACCCACGGCTCAGCGTCAGCTGTTCTCCCGGCTCTGTAGCCCTGAGAACAGCTGATCCCGACATTCCCATAAGGACGATCGCAGCGGGTGTCAGGAGGAGTGACATCCGCTGGGATCTGTCCCTTACTGCAGGTACTAATACTCCCAACATGGAGTACACTCTGCTCCATGCTGGGAGCTGTAGTACCTGCATTAATAGACATATCACAGCGAGTGTAACTTCTGACACCCGCTGCGATCTGACTATTAATGCAGGTACTACAGCTCCCAGCATGGAGCAGAGTGTACTCCATGTTGGGAGTAGTAGTACTTGTAGTAAAGGAAAGATCACTGCGGGTATCACTCCTGACACCCGCTGTGATGCTCCTGTATAATGTATGGATGCGGCGGCCGCTCTCCTATGGTCCCCTGCACAGCTGTATATATACACATATTCCTATTTCACACAGAGAGCTGTGATTGGTTGGAACCATCTGGCCAATCACAGCTCTGCGGGAAATATGAATATGTGTATATATACGTGAGTGCAGGGGACCATAGAAGAGCGTCCGCTGTATCTATACATTATACAAGAGGATCGCAAGGGACCCCGGCGATCTGTCAATTAGTACAGGTACTACTACTCCCATCATGGAAGAGTGTGTTCCATGCTGGGAGTAGTAGTACTACCTAAAAAATGTTTTTAAAAAAGTGAAAAACACGCACACACTACATTTTTATTATTGTCGGCTACATTTTTAGTTCTTTACCCGCTCACATAAATTGATCCCTGTTTAAAAATTAATAAGCATTTCATAATAAAAAAGATACATTTCGTTAGATACAATTTTTTCCATCACTACTGTATGTTTTTTATTATGATTTTTTTATAGTACCCTACGAAATTTTAATAAAAAAGGTATCTCCCTAATTTTTTAGGATCGCTAAAGTCCAAAAAAAGAATAAAAAGATTTACCAAATGTACCCGAATACCGAATGTATCCGAAAAAAATCAACCCGAATACCGAATGTATCCGAAAAATTAAAATTGAAAATATAGCCGAACCGAAAATTTTTTCCAAAACGAAAAAACTAAACGAAACAAAAAAATTTCTAGTTCACAAGTCTACTGTGGGTGCTTGTGAGATTAGGTCCTTTGTACCCACACGGCTGGGTCCAGGACACACATTTTGATTTACATTTCAAATAAAAAAATCACACATTTCAATGGTCTCCTCATGCTGCAGGCAACTCCAGGCTGTGTCATTCTGGTAATATATAGAGAGCACTCGCTGTCCTAAATTTTAGTAAAAATTTTCCGTCAAAAATATTTGTCTTTTTTATTAAGGATTGTGAAGCCTTGGTACGTACTCATGCATCAGCCAACTCCAAGCTGCGTCATTGTGGTAATATATAGAGAGCACTCGCTGTCCTTAATTTTCGTTAAAATTTTTCTTTAAAAATGTTTGTCTTTTTTATTAAGGATTGTGAAGCTTTGGTGCGTACTCATGCATCAGCCAACTCCAGCCTGTGTCATTCAGGCAATATATGGTTTACTGATGGCGCTGCTGGGCCTGGGTCTGGGAATTTCAAATTTTCTCATAGGTAGCACCCGCTATCCATAAGTCTTCTTCATAAATTTCTACAATTGTTGTGTTTTTTTGGAGGGATTGTGAAGCCCTAGTGTGTACTCATGCATCAGCCAACTCCAGGCTGTGTCATTCATGCAACATATAGGTAGCGCCCGCTGTCCTAAATATTCTTAAAATTATTTTAAAAATGGTTGTTTTTTCTTTGGGATTCTGAAGCCCTGGTGTGTACTCAATGCTGCTTCCTGCTACACTCTGTCAGCCCGTTGGTCCTGCGACAGTGTGCTACTCCGCCTCCACATTCTCCAGTGTGTCTTAAGCCTCCACTGCCCGGACAAGTCTCAGTGGCCCTTCCATGTGTGCAGGTCACGGTGGTGTCACGCTGTTCTTCACATGGTTTGCCTTGGCGAGAAGTCTTGGAAACAATGGCCGGTCAAGGCAATGGAAACGTTTTGCCTAAATCTCACGGCCACATGAGCCCTGTGGGGGCTTGTTGGATTTGGTCCTTCGTACCCACACGCTGGGGTCCGGGGCACGCAAAGGTTGTTTTAAATTTCAAATAAAAAAATTATGGCGCTGCTGGGCCTGGGTCTGTTCATTTCAAATTTTTTCATGGGTAGCACCCGCTATCCAAATTCTTTTTAAAAAATTTCTTAAATTGTGGTGTTTTTTGGGGGGGGATTGTGAAGCCCTGGTGTGAACTCGTGCATCAGCCAACTCCAGGCTGTGTCATTCAGGCAATATATGGGTTATTGATGCCGCAGTGGGGCCTGGGTCTGTTAATTTCAAATTTTCTCATAGGTCGCACCCGCTATCCAAAATCTTTTAAAAAAAATTCTGAAATTGTGTTTTTTTGCGAGGGATTGTGAAGCCCTGGTGTGTACTCGTGCATCAGCCAACTCCAGGCTGTGTCATTCAGGCAATATATGGGTTGCTGATGCCGCTGTGGGGCCTGGGTCTGTTAATTTCAAATGTTCTCATAGGTAGCACCCGCTATCCAAATTCTTTTAAAAAAAATTCTAAAATTGTGGTGTTTTTTGGAGGGATTGTGAAGCCCTGGTGTGTACTCGTGCATCAGCCAACTCAAGGCTGTGTCACTCAGGCAATATATGGGTTACTGATGCCGCTGTGGGGCCTGGGTCTGGTAATTTCAAATTTTCTCATAGGTAGCACCCGCTATCCAAAATCTTCAGTTTAAATTTCTTAATTCATCTTTTAATCTTAGGGATTGTGAAGGCCTAGTGCCTACTCATGCTCCTGGCAACTCCGGGCTGTGCCATTCATCTACTACATGGTCTCCTCATGCTGCCAACACCTCCATGCTGTATCATTCAGCCACTATATGGTGTCCTCATGCTTCAGCCTCATCCAAGCTGTGTCATTCAGCCACTATATGGTGTCCTCATGCTGACAACATGTCCATGCTTTGTCATTAAGCCACTATATGGTCTCCTCATGCTGACAACCCCTCCATGCTGTGTCATTCAGCCACTATATGGTGTCCTCATGCTTCAGCCTCATCCAAGCTGTGTCATTCAGCCACTATATGGTGTCCTCATGCTGCCAACACCTCCACACTGTGCCATTCAGCCACTATATGGTGTCCTCATGCTGCCAACACCTCCATTCTGTGTCATTGAGCCACTATATGGTGTCCTCATGCTTCAGCCTCATCCAAGCTGTGTCATTCAGCCACTATATGGTGTCCTCATGCTGCCAACACCTCCATTCTGTGTCATTGAGCCACTATATGGTATTCTCATGCTTCAGCCTCATCCAAGCTGTGTCATTCAGCCACTATATGGTGTCCTCATGCTGCCGACACCTCCACACTGTGCCATTCAGCCACTATATGGTGTCCTCATGCTGCCAACACCTCCACGCTGTCATTCAGTCACTATATGGTCTCCTGACAATGATGTCACCACCAGGCTCTGTCATTGTGCTGCTGTGCGGCAGTGATTCTAAAAGCGATGCCGGTAATCTGCATGTTATTCTGAATAACAGTATTATTTCACTAAACCAGCACACTCCATATGCGTTTTAGAACACATCAAAGTGTTCTATACCCCTATAGAGGCTGTATGTAGGCTAGAAATAGCCTTTTTTAATATAGATTTGCCGCGAAAAAATTCGGATCAAAACAAACTTTTCCGGAAAATTCGGTGAATCGGCCGATTCGCTCATCTCTAGTATTAGTTTCAAAATGATTCATGTAGATAAATATGGGCAGAATTCATTTCCTTTAATATGGATGCATGCCCATAATAATATTGAAATAATTTTACCAACTCCTTACAATCTACAGTATTTCATCTGAATAAGGTTTTACCTAACCTGAGGTGTTTTTTGTGTGTATTAACCACTTCATGACCCACAATTTTTTTTCTTCCTTACTTTCTAAGACCCATAACTTTTAAATTTTTTCACTGGCAAAGTTGTATTAGCGCTAATTCTTTTGTGGGACAAATTGTACTTTTAAATGTTCTCTTTATTTAATCATATGATGTACTAAGGAGCCAGAAAAAAATATATGAAGGGCACAATTGAAAAAAATATGGAACTGGGCAATTTTGTGGGGCAATCATTTTTTCATAGTTCATAATATGGTAAATATCACATGCTAACTGTATTCTATGGGTCAGTACGATTCCAAATATACAAAAAAGAAAACTTGAAAAAGAAAAAAAAAGTTTGTTCAATGCCATGTTCTGACCCCTATAACTTTTTTATTTTTCACATACGGAGCTGTGTTAGGGTTTATTTTTTGTGCAATGAGCTATCATTTTTAAATGGTTTCACTTTTGTATATATGTGATTTTTTTATTAAGTTTTTTTTTCTTTGGTAATAGGAATATTTTGGTATTTCAATAAATTTTTTAACAGTTTTTTACACATTCTCTACTCCCCCCCCCCAGGGGTCAGTGGATGGCTTACATAGATCAATGTATTGCCATTGCACTGTGGTTGGGAGAATTATAGACTACTCATGCTCCTGTCTGTGCCAGTCACTACACTGGTTACCAGTTCAGTCCAGAATACAGTACAAAATCCTCAGTCTCACACACAAAGCTCTCCACAATGCTGCACCTCCCTACATCTCCTCTCTCATCTCTGTCTACCATCCTACACGTTCTCTCCGATCTGCTAATGACCTCACAATAACATCTTCTATAATCCAAACTTCTCACTCCCGTCTCCTAAAAACACATCTGTCCTCAACATATCCCCAACATATCCCCAACATATCCTCAACATATCCCCAACATATCCTCAACATATCACCAACATATCATCAACATATCCCCAACATATCCCCAATATATCCCCAACATATCCTCAATATATCCCCACACCTCTTGTTTGAATAGTTATTGTGTCATTTTATGTCTGATACTTGTCTTTGTTTGTACCCCATAATTGAAAGCGCTGCGGAATCTGCAGGTGCTATATAAATAAAATATATATGATATATTTATAAATATATAAAATATAGGATAAACAAATCCAAACAGCTTAGGCTACTTTCACACTGCCATTTACTCCCGTCGAGAATGGCCGTCAAAGTCTTTTTTTTTTTTTTAATGACTTTAACGGCCGTTCTCATAACAGGGAGCAACGGCAAACAACGAGTCCTGGCGGCTCCCATTTACTATTATGAGGGCAGCCGGGACCCATTATGGATAACGGGAGAAAAAGACAGCACATGCAGTAATTTATCTCCTATTATTTTGCCCGGCTCTCCCAGTGGCCGTCACACTGCCGTGCACTAATGGCAGTGTGAAAGGGGCGTAAGCTGCACCCACATACAAACAACACAACTATGGTAAACACAAACACATATAGTTCAGCTGCACCAACATACACAGCTCTAATGCACTCCATACACATATTTCTTTTATAACCATACACAGACATCATGTACATATACACGCATATTGATGCTGGACAGCGGAAGGCACAGACTGCACAGCTGTAAATAGCTGCACAGTTCTCTCAGTGACAAAAATACAGTACTGATCACTACTTTAAACAACAGATAAAACATGTACAAATGTTTTTTTTAAATGATCTTTTCTATTTTTTCTTAATGCTTCTACTGTCCCCTTGTATATATTCAGAACCCCCCCCCAATTGTACCTGAAGCTACTAACAAATCCCCTCCACCCTGGATCCTATCAGCAACCCCCGGGACAGTGTCATAGTGTCATCTCTGGAAGACACTGATTATAGTAAGAAACAGGGTAACTTGGTAGTTACATTTTGCTCATTCTAAGTACTTAGTACTTAAATGTTATGAAATAAAATGTATGCCACTAAAACTAACTTACTATTACTTTGTTCTTATTGCAGATGGAGACTCGAAAACGTCTGGCAAAAATTGTTCTAGTGTTTGTTGGCTGCTTTGCACTCTGCTGGTTTCCAAACCACGTCTTATATATGTACCGGTCTTTTAACTACAATGAAATTGATCCTTCTTTGGGACATATGATTATAACATTAGTGGCCCGTGTATTAAGCTTTTCTAACTCCTGTGTAAATCCTTTTGCACTCTACCTCCTAAGTGAGAGTTTCAGAAGACATTTTAACAGCCAACTGTGCTGTCGTAGGAAGAAGCGCCACCAACGGTCTACAAGCTACTTGCTTAATTCATCTAATGTCCAAATGACTTCATTGAAGAGCAATGTTAAGAATACAGTGACCAGCACCACTCTCTTTAATGGTCAAAGTCGTCAAGAAGCTTCATTGTAATTTTTCCGTACATATTTGAAACCTGACTGTATGTAACATAAACTTAATTGTAAGCAGAATTTGAACTTTGTGAAGACTTATGGATTTGTAAAAATCTATAGCTGAAACATTTTAAGCTATTACATTATATGATTATGTTCAAAGTTTAGTTTAGTTCAATAGCATTTTTTTTAAACTCAGTTTTACACAATACACTAGTAAACCTTCCCTCTGTTCGGATCACTACTATATTTAAAAAAAACGTGAAATGTCAGAATAATACTAGAAACAATTATTTATTTCAGCGTTTATTATTTCATTGTACAAAGCAGCAGATAACAGCCAGTGCTAAAACGAAGTTGTCTTTATTGGAACCAGGGTAAAAGCTACTACGCTTGTGACACAACCAGGTAAAAACATGCAACAGAGCACAGAAAGTAAGTGTAGATGCATTTCGGGTCATAACCCTTTGTCTATGGTGCATAGTTAAGAAGGGTTAAGACCAAAAACGCATCCACACTTACTTTTCTGTGCTCTTTTGCACGTTTTTACCTGGCTGTCTCACCAACCTAGTGGCTTTTACTCTGGTTCCAATAAAGATGACTTTGTTTTACCATTGGCTGTTATCTGCTACTTTGTCTTCTGTTTGGAGTCCTAGCCGTGTTGGGGACCCTTCAGAGTGGAGCTACATTATTTCACTGTATTTCCAGTGGCTTAGAAGCTTACATACATGTGGGTAAAGGGAATCTATCAGCAGTTTTGAACCATCAGTACCATTGACAGCCCATACCAATGTTGGAGAAACCCCACCATACTTGATGTTACGGCTATACAGGTGACATGACAGTGTTGAATGCCCAGTTACCACTGTGGGAAGTTTACAAGAGGTGGACTTTTTAATTAGATACGTGTAGTTTCCTGTATTAAAAGCTTTCTTGGCACCTCCCCTATGTTATAATTCATAAAAGCCAACTGATCATATAAGGACAAAGCAAAGCCCTTGTACAGTCTTATTCTATAGGAAAAAGCATTTTGGTATTTAATCACCAGGTATCAGATACATGTGAAAATTAAATAATTGCTGTTTTAGCATGAATTGACAGCACCTCTGCCCCTGTTGGCTGCTAGATCAACTCCTCATTAATAAGTTATACCTAAACATATACATAAAATTATGTTATCCTATTAGAAAACAATGTTTTGATGCATACACAATGCTGTTTGGTCTATTGTCATTATAAAAGCTTTCTAATAAGAACAATGAACTACTGTACAATGGTTGAAAACTAGTTTCTTAACACATACATCCTGAGAAAAATAAAAAACGTAATAGGTATTCTTAAAGAGGTACTGCAGCAAAAAGTAACTAATAAGTGTCAGATCACAGGGGGTGTAACAGATTGGAACCCCCACAATATCCTGAACGAGCCATGTCTCTCTGAGGGGAACTGTTACGCCGAGCGCTCCGGGTCCCCGCTCCTCCCCGGAGCGCTCGCTACACTTCCCTCACTGCAGCGCCCCGGTCGGTTCCACGGACCCGGGGCGCTGCGTTACCACCTCCGGCCGGGATGCGATTCGCGATGCGGGTAGCGCCCGCTCGCGATGCGCACCCCGGCTCCCGTACCTGACTCGCTCCCCGTCAGTTCTGTCCCGGCGCGCGCGGCCCCGCTCCCTAGGGCGCGCGCGCGCCGGGTCTTTGCGATTTAAAGGGCCACTGCACCGCTGATTGGTGCAGTGGTTCCAATTAGTGTTTACACCTGTGCACTTCCCTATATCACCTCACTTCCCCTTCACTCCCTCGCCGGATCTTGTTGCCCTAGTGCCAGTGAAAGCGTTCCTTGTGTGTTCCTTGCCTGTGATTCCAGACCTTCTGCCGTTGCCCCTGACTACGATCCTTGCTGCCTGCCCCGACCTTCTGCTACGTCCGACCTTGCTTCTGTCTACTCCCTTGTACCGCGCCTATCTTCAGCAGCCAGAGAGGTTGAGCCGTTGCTAGGGGATACGACCTGGTCACTACCGCCGCAGCAAGACCATCCCGCTTTGCGGCGGGCTCTGGTGAAAACCAGTAGTGACTTAGAACCGATCCTCTAGCACGGTCCACGCCAATCCCTCTCTGGCACAGAGGATCCACCACCTGCCAGCCGGCATCGTGACAGTAGATCCGGCCATGGATCCCGCTGAAGTTCCTCTGCCAGTTGTCGCTGACCTCACCACGGTGGTCGCCCAGCAGTCACAACAGATTGCGCAACAAGGCCAACAGCTGTCTCAACTGACTGTTATGCTACAACAGTTACTACCACAGCTCCAGCAATCATCTCCTCCGCCAGCTCCTGTACCTCCTCCGCAGCGAGTGGCCGCTTCTGGAATACGACTATCCTTGCCGGATAAATTTGATGGGGACTCTAAGTTTTGCCGTGGCTTTCTTTCCCAATGTTCATTACACTTGGAGATGATGTCGGACCAGTTCCCCACTGAAAGGTCTAAGGTGGCTTTCGTAGTCAGCCTGCTGTCTGGAAAAGCCCTGGCTTGGGCCACACCGCTCTGGGACCGCAATGACCCCGTCACTGCCTCTGTACACTCCTTCTTCTCGGAAATTCGAAGTGTCTTTGAGGAACCTGCCCGAGCCTCTTCTGCTGAGACTGCCCTGTTGAACCTGGTCCAGGGTAATTCTTCCGTTGGCGAGTATGCCGTACAGTTCCGTACCCTTGCTTCAGAATTATCCTGGAATAATGAGGCACTCTGCGCGACCTTTAAAAAAGGCCTATCCAGCAACATTAAAGATGTTCTGGCCGCACGAGAAATCCCTGCTAACCTACATGAACTCATCCATCTTGCCACTCGCATTGACATGCGTTTTTCCGAACGGCGTCAGGAGCTCCGCCAGGATATGGACTCTGTTCGCACGAGGCGTTTCTTCTCCCCGGCTCCTCTCTCCTCTGGTCCCCTGCAACCTGTTCCTGTGCCTCCCGCCGTGGAGGCTATGCAGGTCGACCGGTCTCGCCTGACACCCCAAGAGAGGACACGACGCCGCATGGAGAATCTCTGCCTGTACTGTGCTAGTACCGAACACTTCCTGAAGGATTGTCCTATCCGTCCTCCCCGCCTGGAAAGACGTCCGCTGACTCCGCACAAAGGTGAGACAGTCCTTGATGTCTACTCTGCCTCTCCACGTCTTACTGTGCCTGTGCGGATGTCTGCCTCTGCCTTCTCCTTCTCTGCTGTGGCCTTCTTGGACTCTGGATCTGCAGGAAATTTTATCTTGGCCTCTCTCGTCAACAAGTTCAACATCCCGGTGACCAGTCTCGCCAGACCCCTCTACATCAATTGTGTAAACAATGAAAGATTGGACTGTACTATACGTTTCCGCACGGAGCCCCTTCTAATGTGCATCGGATCTCATCACGAGAGGATTGAACTATTGGTCCTCCCCAATTGCACTTCTGAAATCCTTCTTGGACTTCCCTGGCTTCAACTCCATTCCCCAATCCTGGATTGGTCCACTGGGGAGATCAAGAGTTGGGGGCCCTCTTGTTCCAAGGACTGCTTAAAACCGGTTCCCAGTAAACCTTGCCGTGTCCCTGTGCTTCCTCATGTAACCGGTCTCCCTAAGGCCTATATGGACTTTGCGGACGTTTTTTGCAAAAAACAAGCTGAGACTCTACCTCCTCACAGGCCTTATGATTGTCCCATTGACCTCCTCCCGGGCACTACTCCACCCCGGGGCAGAATCTATCCTCTGTCCGTCCCAGAGACTCTTGCCATGTCTGAATACGTCCAAGAAAATTTAAAAAAGGGCTTTATCCGTAAATCCTCCTCTCCTGCCGGAGCCGGATTTTTCTTTGTGTCCAAAAAAGATGGCTCTCTACGTCCTTGCATTGACTACCGCGGTCTTAATAAAATCACGGTTAAGAACCGCTACCCCCTACCCCTCATCTCTGAACTCTTTGATCGTCTCCAAGGTGCCCATATTTTTACCAAACTGGACTTAAGAGGTGCTTATAATCTCATCCGCATCAGAGAGGGGGATGAATGGAAAACGGCATTTAACACCAGAGATGGACACTTTGAGTATCTGGTCATGCCCTTTGGTCTATGCAACGCCCCTGCCGTCTTCCAAGACTTTGTTAATGAAATTTTTCGTGATCTCCTATACTCCTGTGTTGTTGTATATCTGGACGATATCCTGATTTTTTCTGCCAATCTTGAAGAACACCGCCAGCATGTCCGTATGGTTCTTCAGAGACTTCGTGATAATCAACTCTATGCCAAAATAGAGAAATGTCTGTTTGAATGCCAATCTCTTCCTTTTCTAGGATACTTGGTCTCTGGCCAGGGACTACAAATGGACCCAGATAAACTCTCTGCCGTCTTAGATTGGCCACGCCCCTCCGGACTCCGTGCCATCCAACGTTTTTTGGGGTTCGCCAATTATTACAGGCAATTTATTCCACATTTTTCTACCATTGTGGCTCCTATTGTGGCTTTAACAAAAAAAAATGCCGATCCCAAGTCTTGGCCTCCTCAAGCGGAAGACGCCTTTAAACGACTCAAGTCTGCCTTTTCTTCGGCTCCCGTGCTCTCCAGACCTGACCCATCTAAACCCTTCCTATTGGAGGTTGATGCCTCCTCAGTGGGAGCTGGAGCTGTCCTTCTACAAAAAAACTCTTCCGGGCATGCTGTTACTTGTGGTTTTTTTTCCAGGACCTTCTCTCCGGCGGAGAGGAACTACTCCATCGGGGATCGAGAGCTTCTAGCCATTAAATTAGCACTTGAGGAATGGAGGCATCTGCTGGAGGGATCAAGATTTCCAGTTATTATTTACACCGATCACAAGAACCTCTCCTACCTCCAGTCTGCCCAACGGCTGAATCCTCGTCAGGCCAGGTGGTCTCTGTTCTTTGCCCGATTTAATTTTGAAATTCACTTTCGGCCTGCTGATAAGAACATTAGGGCCGATGCTCTCTCTCGTTCCTCAGATGCCTCTGAAATTGAACTCTCTCCTCAACACATCATTCCTCCTGACTGCCTGATTTCCACTTCTCCAGCCTCCATCAGGCAAACTCCTCCAGGAAAGACCTTTGTTTCTCCACGCCAACGCCTTGGGATCCTCAAATGGGGTCACTCCTCCCATCTCGCAGGTCATGCGGGCATTAAGAAATCTGTGCAACTCATCTCTCGCTTCTATTGGTGGCCGACTCTAGAGACTGATGTGGTGGACTTTGTGCGAGCCTGCACTATCTGTGCCCGGGATAAGACTCCTCGCCAGAAGCCCGCTGGTTTTCTTCATCCTCTACCTGTCCCCGAACAACCTTGGTCTCTGATTGGTATGGATTTTATTACTGACTTACCCCCATCCCATGGCAACACTGTTATTTGGGTGGTCGTTGATCGATTCTCCAAAATGGCACATTTCATCCCTCTTCCTGGTCTTCCTTCAGCGCCTCAGTTGGCTAAACAATTTTTTGTACACATTTTTCGTCTTCACGGGTTGCCTACACAGATCGTCTCGGATAGAGGCGTCCAATTTGTGTCTAAATTCTGGAGGGCTCTCTGTAAACAACTCAAGATTAAATTAAATTTTTCTTCTGCATACCATCCTCAATCCAATGGACAAGTAGAGAGAATTAACCAGATCTTGGGTGACTATTTACGACATTTTGTTTCCTCCCGCCAGGATGACTGGGCAGATCTTCTACCTTGGGCCGAATTCTCGTATAATTTCAGAATCTCTGAATCTTCCTCCAAATCTCCGTTTTTCGTGGTGTACGGCCGTCACCCTCTTCCCCCCCTCCCTACCCCCTTGCCCTCTGGTCTGCCCGCTGTGGATGAAATTTCTCGTGATCTTTCCACCATATGGAAAGAGACCCAAAATTCTCTCTTACAGGCTTCTTCTCGCATGAAGAGATTCGCAGATAAGAAAAGAAGAGCTCCTCCCATTTTTTCCCCTGGAGACAAGGTATGGCTCTCCGCTAAATATGTCCGTTTCCGTGTCCCGAGCTATAAGTTGGGACCACGCTATCTTGGTCCTTTTAAAGTTTTGTGTCAAATTAATCCTGTCTCTTACAAACTTCTTCTTCCTCCTTCTCTTCGTATCCCTAATGCCTTTCACGTCTCTCTTCTTAAACCTCTCATCCTCAACCGTTTTTCTCCTAAATCTGTTCCTCCCACTCCTGTTTCCGGCTCCTCGGACATCTTCTCTGTCAAAGAGATCTTAGCCTCAAAAAAGGTCAGAGGAAAAACTTTTTTTTTAGTGGATTGGGAGGGTTGTGGTCCAGAAGAGAGGTCCTGGGAACCTGAGGACAATATCCTGGACAAAAGTCTGATCCTCAGGTTCTCAGGCCCCAAGAAGAGGGGGAGACCCAAGGGGGGGGGTACTGTTACGCCGAGCGCTCCGGGTCCCCGCTCCTCCCCGGAGCGCTCGCTACACTTCCCTCACTGCAGCGCCCCGGTCGGTTCCACGGACCCGGGGCGCTGCGTTACCACCTCCGGCCGGGATGCGATTCGCGATGCGGGTAGCGCCCGCTCGCGATGCGCACCCCGGCTCCCGTACCTGACTCGCTCCCCGTCAGTTCTGTCCCGGCGCGCGCGGCCCCGCTCCCTAGGGCGCGCGCGCGCCGGGTCTTTGCGATTTAAAGGGCCACTGCACCGCTGATTGGTGCAGTGGTTCCAATTAGTGTTTACACCTGTGCACTTCCCTATATCACCTCACTTCCCCTTCACTCCCTCGCCGGATCTTGTTGCCCTAGTGCCAGTGAAAGCGTTTCTTGTGTGTTCCTTGCCTGTGATTCCAGACCTTCTGCCGTTGCCCCTGACTACGATCCTTGCTGCCTGCCCCGACCTTCTGCTACGTCCGACCTTGCTTCTGTCTACTCCCTTGTACCGCGCCTATCTTCAGCAGCCAGAGAGGTTGAGCCGTTGCTAGGGGATACGACCTGGTCACTACCGCCGCAGCAAGACCATCCCGCTTTGCGGCGGGCTCTGGTGAAAACCAGTAGTGACTTAGAACCGATCCTCTAGCACGGTCCACGCCAATCCCTCTCTGGCACAGAGGATCCACCACCTGCCAGCCGGCATCGTGACAGGAACACTTCCTGGGGTCGACAAATGCTCCATTCATTCTCTATGAGAGCGCCAAAGATACCCGAGTGCTGTATTTGCGTATGTTCAGCGTTCCCATAGAAATGGAGGAAACGCATCAACCCCAGCAGATGATCCTCTCAAAGAGCTGGGGGCCACTCAGGAGATCACGGGGGTCCCAGCAGTCGGAACCCCTACAATCTGACACTTATCCCTTATCCTGTGGATAGGTGATGAGTTTCTTTTCGCTGCAGTAACCCTTTAATTTCAGATGTTTCATACATACCTCAGCAAACTGAGCAGCAAACTAACCCCTTCTAATTTCTAATTCTACAGGAAGTTACCATTGTCTGCTGCGTTACCGATACAATAGAGCTGCAGCCTGGCTATGGTCACTTCATTTTCAATCCTGATAACTTATATTAAACCCCTCCATCCCCCTCCCCCATCACAATGCTCATTTCTCAAATTTTGTTGCTAACTTAGGAGGAAACATTCAAATCTCCACCTTCACTGATTCATACTGAACTAGAAGTGTGTAAGCAGCCCAAATAACTACGGAGGATATTTATCATTCCATTTAGAGCTTTTTCTTTTGCCTACTCTGGGTGTACAAAATGTTGCACATGCGCCTAAGTGGATTTTGTGGGTATGGATAAAGTAGCAAACAGCCTTACCTCACTTACTCACTTTGTAGTGGTTGTGAATGGGCAATATATAAAGTCTCAAAACCCTCCTAAATGTTGTAAGTCAAAGCCGGGTCAGACCTGGCTCACAAAAATGTCTTAGAAGAGCACTTTTCAAGAAGTTGCAATAAAGTTGCAAAGGAGAGGATGAAACAAATTGTGTGCTGAAGTTATTGGTTTTTGCTTTTGTGTGGCAAAATTATCAACCATCTTGATAGTATGATAAATGTGTTGCACATAAGCAAAATCAAAGCAAAAAAAATGGAAAAAAAAATACAGACTTCAAAACTCACTTTCCAAAGACAACAACAATAAATGTCCCCCTATGTTTTTTTTTTTTTTATAAAGGCAAAAAGGAAATAATAGGACGGACAGTTGAAATAGTTTTTTTTTCCTGAGCCGTCAAAACCATTTTCCATTATAATAAGTTATTTTTGCATGCTCTGATAATAAACCAAAGTAACAGGATATCATAAGTAAACAGTTGTTACTATTTACCATTATTGACCCTTTTTCTTCTTCAGTAGTTCACAAGAGTTGCTTTCTATAAAGGGCATAATAATTTGTCTTTGACATTATAATCATTTCATCTATTATTCATATTTCTTCTAAGGATCAGTAAAGTGTTTATTTTTACTTATGGTAAAAAAAAAATGCTATTTCTAAAATATGGCTGTGATTAAGTGATTAAAAATCAATTTAACTATATAAAACACATACATTTCTATATTGTTTATATTATTATAACCACTTACTTTTGCCAATAATTACATAGATGCACTTACATGCAACAGATTGATCAGAATTGTGATGGTACGTGTAAAGAAAATCTGTCAGCAGACTTTTGCTTATTAAACCATCGGCATGCTGTTGTAGTGCTTATAATTACATTTGTAGACATGTCACAGTTTAAATTGATATTTTATTGTAAGAGCAAAAGAGAAATGATAACATTTCTGTGCAATGCTTACTAATAGTTATTTGGGTGGTGCCACGGTGGTGACTAGTCATAGGGTTCATGCCAATAGCATGCCCACTCTGCCTTTATTGACATCCCACTATGCACAGCTAGCCCAAACTTCACAAGCCAAATGGGCCATCAATCAAAACCAGGACTGGTTATCACTGCAGTACCTAACAGTAAAATGACTACACAAAGAAAGATATTTAGAAGGACTACAGCCGAACACCAGAACTCGCTGTACATTTCATTATGATTTATTATAAAATATGTGTTCCAAAGATAAAAGCTGTTGATTACATTCAAAAACAAAACACAAAGTATCTAGTTCTGGACAAAGCACATGGAGGCAACAGAATTTTTCTATAATACATAAGGAGTTGTGCCAAAATGCTATACAGTAAGACTTAGATAAGACTTAATGTATTTTTGCCGTCTGAATAGGGGATACTCCCTAAAGGAGTGCAGACACACCCAATAGGGGACAAAACACTCCCATTAGGAGACAAAACATTCCCAATAGGGGACAACCAGGCTTATGTGCCGGCCCTACCTTGCACACAGGGACGCCATCAGGGGGTACAGTCATTACCCCAGTAAGGAGCCCAGGCCCCCACTGCACCCCCCTGCAGAAGCCTCAGCACAGAGGCAGAAGACTGCTGTTTAAACAGTGGTCTCCAACTTCTGTACGTCAGCCGGCCACATAATTGACCCCCTCCTTTGCTGAGCCCCCCCCCGTGCTACTTTATTTCCCCTGTGCCAAATCATCCCCTCCTTATTACCCCCTGCACCAGATAATTTCCTCTAGACCCCCCCTGTGCTATTTCATTCCCCCTTTATTACCATCTGTGCAAATTCATCACTCCCTCTTTACCACCCCCTGTGCCATGTCTTCCCTCCATGTGCCATTTCCTCCCCCCCTTATCCCCCTGTGCCATTTAATTCCCATTTATCCCCCTGTGCCATTTCATTCCCCTTTATCCCCCTGCGCCATTTCATTCCCCCTTTATTCCCCTGTGCCATTTCATTGGCCCTTTATTCCCCTGTGCCATTTCACTCCCCCTTTATCCCCCTGTGCCACTTCATAAAGGGGGGGGATGAAAAGGGGGGGGGGATAAGGGGTGATTAAACGCCCATGGAGATTCTACAGTAATATTGCTTCTTATCATGTTTTATAGGTAATTACACTCTGGAGTGAGGACAGTACAGTATTCGGTCATTTAGAAGGATTTCTGAGCCTTTTTTTTCCCAATGGGGATATCTCTTAATAGCGGACACTTTTTTATGCCCCAAGAGTGTCCGCTATTGGGAGATTCTACTGTACTGCAATTTACCGTGGAACTATTGTGTATTTTTGTGTATACGGTTTTCTTCAATGTCTTGTATCCATTCGAAATCATTAAACAGTGAAGCAATGAAATGTCTTATAAAAAGAGGTCCAACAATATTCTTTATATAGATAAGGCTTGGTAAAATCGTATTGGGACTAACTGCTGCTTGTAAATGTGTCAGTTGGAGGAGCAGCTTAGCATGTTTTTTGGTAACTTTGGTGTGGACCTGCTTATAATTTTTTCATTTACCAAAACTGGTAAAACGTGGTATTTAATGCACCAAAAATATGCACCAGAAAATTATTGGTGCTATTTTAGAGTGGTTATTTTTTGTTGTTGGTGGGTTGTGCTTACTGCCCTACAAAACAGATTCAGCAAAAATTGATGCATGTTTAGGTGCAGCATGAGCAGAATAACCTCATTTAAAATTTTGACACAAAAAAAGCAAAACAATTTGAGTTTTATTTATACCTCCTAAATATTGACCTTTGACCAAATTAGTCACCATATAAAATGATCAGAAAACTCTCATTTTTGACATAGCAAGCATTAACTTTGTAAACCTACATCAAAAAGTCATAATAAACATTATACATACCGTAACTATACAACACTCATATAAATATGAGTTATACATTGCCTTCCAGCTCTTAGATATGTAAAAGAGATTCTATTCAGTGCATGAGTATCATCATTTATGTCTCTCTATTCTGTTGATCTGTCTGATCTAAGACTTTCCAGACATTTACATTTACTAGTGTTTGAAAAATTCAACACTTGACAGCAGTGACACATGAGAAAAATATACTGGTAATACTTATGAAAATTCCTCCTTAGAGAATCAATAACAGTTTCAGTGGTTGACTGATCAGCCCTCAGGCAGCTTTTTCGGAAAATCTACTGTATTTACCATTTAGGGCAGCAGTCTATAATATAAAAGTCAGAGACTGTAAAGTCAGAAGCAGCTGCGGTAATTTGTGGAAATCTTTTTAAAGAAAAATACTGCTATTTTCTACTGCAACTATATGGATATTTGCGTTCAATGTTGACCCTTAACTTGCAAAATTATGCTGAAACCTACTGTAAGTATTCTGGTCTATAAAATTCTTGTTTTTGTACGTTTTATGCAATTGACACTATTTTGGAATCTAAAGGGTAACCAAACAGGGTGACCTTCCTGTATGCAAATGTATATTAATATAGTTTTGCTCAGCATAGTGCTTCAACCCTTCTCAACTGCAACATTCACATGATTATGCTTGTTCTAAGCTTAATAAAGCTGCACCTCTGTATACCGTATTTTTTGCCCTATAGGACGCACCAGCATATAAGATGAACCCAATTTTAAAGGTGCAAAATCTAGAAAGAAAAGATTCTGAACCCAACAGTGATCTTCAACCTGCGGACCTCCAGATGTTGCAAAACTACAACTCCCAACATGCCGTTGGCTGTCCGGGCGTGCTGGGAGTTATAGTTTTGCAACATCTGGAGGTCCGCACGTGGAAGACCACTGGATAGGAGGTAGTACTCACGTGTCCCCGCCGCTCCGGAACCGTCACCGCTGCCCTGAATGTCACTCCATCGCTGTCACTGCGTCCCCGTGGTGTCCCCGACGCTCCGGACGTCTTCCCTGGGATCCACACTTTCCGTCGCTGTCATCACGTCGCTACGCACGCCGCTCCTATTGGATGACGGGACGGCGTGCGCAACGATGTGATGACGTAGAAGGAGAGCGCCGGCCATGAAGGGGATCCCAGCACGGAGCAGACGCCGAGGAGGCAGGTAAGGTCCCTCCCGGTGTCCTGTAAGCTGTTCGGGACGCCGCAATTTCACCGCGGCGGTCCCGAACAGCCCGGGTTAGTGTCATTTTCTCTTCAGACCCGGCGGTCAGCTTTGATCGCCGCGTCTGAAGGGTTGATACAGGGCATCACCGCGATCGGTGATGTCCTGTATTAGCTGCGGGTCCCGGCCGTTGATGGCCGCAGAGACCGCCGCGATAGGTGTGTATTCGCCATGTAAGACGCACCAACTTTTCTTTTTTGGGGAAGAAAAAGTGCGTCTTATATGGCGAAAAATATGGTAGCTATAGTTTTGCACGGAGGCACACATAGAGTTTAATTCTCTGAGTCCGAGTCCATGAGAAAGGAAATACTTGTGGCTTGTTCCATCAGACAGTGTTTTATGAATACATTTTCTCCTATAAGCCTAGGGCTTGCTAATACAGAGTGGCTGAGTTCATATGGCATAATACATTAGTAACACCAGGCGACCATAAAATTATTGCACTGCTAATGGCAAAAAAAAAATGTTCCCCCCTGGGTTTCTCCATTTATTTCTTGCCTAGTGGCAATTATTATAATTGTTCACCTTTTAGTAGGACATACCCAGGACCAGATGGTAAATATTACATACGTACATACAAATAAAAGCTGTAAAATGAGATTATAATAGGAATGTCAGCACTTTTCTGAGGTAAGTAAGAGCTTGCAATGTTATAGTTGTTATTCAGTATTTATGATTAGAAAATGTGAATATTTGATAACTATTTAATTCTACTTCTTTAAAGTAATGTGCACATTAGGATGTACTTCATATTTATATAGTGAAGAGATATAGGAGTTAGATAACAGCTTGAAAATGGCTGTGCCAAAGTATTGCCAATGGAAACACTTTTTGGATGAATAACTTTCTCCAATGATTGGCACTGAATACGGTGACTGGCACTGAATATGGTGACTGGCACTGAATATGGTGTGCAGCAATGATCCTTAGTAAGAAAAAATAGATAGGCTACTTGTTAAGCCCTTAACGACAATGGACGTAAATGTACGTCATGGTGACGTGGTACTTAGCGCACCATGACGTACATTTACACGCCGACATGATCGCGAGCACCGGAGCGGTGCTCGCGTCATGCCCGGCAGGTACCGGCTGATATCAGCAGCCAGGGACCCGCCGGTAATGGCTGACATCCGCCGCCATTAACCCCTCCGATGCCGTGATTAATACAGATCACGGCATCTGCGGCAGTGCGGTAGTTTAAATGGGCGATCCGATCATCCAGCATGACAGCCGGAGGTCCCCGCACCTGGCTCCGGCCGTCTCCTGGGGTCTTCTGCTATGGTCTGCGATCGAGCAGACCAGAGCAGAAGATCACCGATAATACTGAGCAGTGCTGTGTCCTATACATAGCACTGCACAGTATTAGCAATCAACTGATTGCAATGAATAGTCCCCTATGGGGACATAAAAAGTGTAAAAAAAAAAAAGTAAAAAAAATTAAAATAAAAAAGTAAAAAAATTTGAAAAATCCCCTCCCCCAATAAAAAGTAAAACGTCAGTTTTTCCCCATTTTACCCCCCAAAAAGCGTAAAAAAAATAATTTATATACATATTTGGTATCACCGCGTGCGTAGAAGTATGAACTATTAAAATATATTGTTGATTATCAAGTACGGTGAATGGCGTAAACGTAAAAAAAAAATGTCCAAAATTGCTGCTTTTTTGTCACATTTTATAAAAAAAATGAATAAAAAATTTATAAAAAGTAAAACCTAAGCAAAAGTGGTACTGATAAAAATAAAGATCATGGCGCAAAAAATGAGCCCTCATATCGCCCCATATACGGAAAAATGAGAAAGTTATAGGTGGTCAAAATAGGGCAATTTCAAACATACTAATTTTGTTAAAATGGTTGGAGATTTTTTTAAAGCGGTACTATTATAGAAAAGCATATAACATGGGTATCCTTTTAATCGTATTGACCCACAGAATAAAGAAAACATCTAATTTTTACTAGAAAGTGTACAGCATGAAAAACAAAACCTTCCAAAATTTGCTAAATTGCGGTTTTCTTTTAAATTTTCCCACATAAATAATATTTGTTTGGTTGCGCCGTACATTTTATGGTAAAATAAGTGATGTCATTACAAAGTACAATTGGTGACGCAAAAAACAAGCCCTCATATATGGGTCTATGGATGGAAATATAAGAGAGTTATGATTTTTAGAAGGTGAGGAGAAAAAAACGAAAATGCAAAAATAAAATTGGTCTGGTCCTTAAGGCCAAAATGGGCTTGGTCCTTAAGGGGTTAAATGTGAATATGTAAGTATAACTCCCCTTCTCTAGCAAGTTGTAGCTTTAACCTTGCTCACTTATTTTTAACCATATTCTATAAAAGGATTCACTGTGAATCACTGCCTTAAAGCAAACAGGAATTGCCTATTGTTACTGCTAAATGACCTCATTGTTTGCCTTTCTTCGAAGCCTAGTTCAACACACATTTAACAGTATACAAATAAATATAAGGGATTAAAGCTTTGAATTTCAGACACTTTTACCAGCATTCATCCTTTATTGTGCACTGTTCTACCGTAGCATATAAAATTCACATAGATGTAAGTTGAGTATCATTGCATACCCATGTCTTTGAACCCACAATCTCCCAGCATTTCCTGTGGAATTAATATCTGACAATGTCAATATTGGCTCAATAGCTTGCATGCAGCTTGACCATTTTTAGAAGGCCCTTTATACGAAACTGACACTGAGTTATAGGGACAGTTAATAAGCATAACAACTGTTTCCAAAAACAGCCAGCATACAGCTCTGGACCAAAATATGGATGTAACCAGGGGTAAAGTCCTGGGGAAAAAAAGTGAGGGAACTCACTCATGTTTTCCACTCAAGGGCTGGTCCTTGAAGGGACTTGAACCCTGGATGTAACTCATGATCAATACCATAACAAAAATGCTATATATTTTATCTCCTTCAGACATAAAAAAATAAAACATTTTAGTCCAATTCCAGAAGTCTGACCCTCTTACGTGCTGCAATCAATAGCAATTGTGGCATGCAGAGAGTGCTGCCAAATCGGCACCCTTGACACACAATTGAGGGGTGCCCATTGGTCAACATGGCAGCCAAAGGCCTTTGAAAGGCCTCCGTGTCTACCATAAGGAGATCTTCTTGTACAGTTTCCCTCCCTCATGTGGCTTGTCATGGCTTTTAGAAGATAATTTACAAATATGGCAACAATCCGAATGGGGAAAATGGCTTAATTTTCCATTCAGAAAACAAATAGAATACAAGGAAATATTTTGTGCAAAGGTGTCCAAAGCCTACAAACATACAGTCAGAATGTACTATAGGTGCAGTTTATTGAAGGATCTGTTTATATCATTCATACATATAAATGTTCATGTGGCTATTCTGAAAACTAGAGATATTTTTCTTCAGTAATAATCAGAGAAGTAGATCTTTATTTTTATTTATTTAAATAACAGTGTATTTGACTTCTATCCAGCATTAAATTGCTGCTTAAGGGTACGTTCACACGTACGCAGATTTGATGTGCAGGATTTGATGCACAGGATTTTCTCCTGCAGATTTCAATGTAAACTAAATGAGTACAGCTTCTAATCTGCAGTTACAAATCCTGTGCATCAAATCTGCGCAGGATCCTGTATGTCTGAACGTTCCCTAAAGGGGCACTCTGCTGGACAACATTTATTTTTATTCATTTTTTTTTATCAACTGATGCCAGAAAGTTTAACAGATTTGTAAATTACTTCCATTTAAAAACCTTAATCCTTCCAGTACTTATCAGCTGCTGTATGTTCTACAGGAAGTTATTTTTTAATTTCCTTTCTCTCTGACCACAGTGCGCTCTGCTGACACCTCTGTCCATGTCAGGAACTGTCTAGAGCAGGATAGGTTTGCTATGGGGATTTGCTCCTACTATGGACAGTTCCTGGCATAGACAGAGGTGTCAGCAGAGAGAACTGTTGTCAGACTGAAAGGAAATTCAAAAAGAAAATTTTCCTCTGGAGCTTACAGCAGCTGATAAGTACTGGAAGGGTTAAGATATGTAGGAGTGGAAATGACAGAGAAAAACTATAATGGAAAGCTTTGTAAATGGTAGTGTATTGGTTAGCACTGTTGCATGAGGAGCTGTAATGTTTGGTGGAAATCCAACCAGCACAACATTTGCATGGGGTTTGGATGTTTCCCTGTACTCCAGTTTCCTCTCACACTCTAAAACATACTGGTAGGTTAACTAAGAATTTAGATTGTGTCTCACTGAGGACAGTGACCAATGAGAGTACAGTGGTCCCTCAACATACGATGGTAATTCGTTCCAAACGAGCCATCGTTTGTCGACTCCATCGTATGTTGAGGGATTCGTGCAAAGTAAAGTATAGGAAGCTGTACTCACCTGTCCCCGCCGCTCCGGACCGTGTCCCGCCGCTCCCGATGGTGACCCCGGGCCTCCGCTGGGCTCTCCTGGTCTTCTCCGGTCCTCTGCTGGGCTCTCCTGTTCTTCTCCGGTCCTTCTCTGTCTTCCGCAAGGCCTTACTGGGCCTGCGTAGCGACGTCATTACGCCGCTGCGTACACCGTTCCTATTGTATGACGGGACGGCGTGCGCAGCAGCGTATTGACGTCACCGGAGAGGGCCGAGAAGACACCGGAGGACCAGCGCTGGACCCAAAGGGCACCTCGGAGCATCGTGGAGGGGTAAGTAATACTCACCGCACCACACGGGGAACATTAAGCTGCTATCCGGCATCAGCTTAAGCATTTTGCGCTGTCGGATAGCACTTAATGCGATGGCCCCGACATAAAAAAGCATTGTGTGTCGATGCTGACATCGACATGCGATGGCCTCTGAGAGGCCATCGTATGTCGATTTGATCATATGTCGGGGCCATCGTATGTCGGGGGGTCACTGTATTAACAATCCCTGTACAATGCAGAGTAATATATTGATGCTGTATACTATACTATACTATATTATAAGGTATTATTCAGTGTTTTGGACCCATTCCTGATTTAGCTTCCTGGTTTAGCTTAAAATACCAACCAAAGCGCTTTTTACATTTGAAAGGGTTCTCAGCACTGGTAGAGGGGAAAAAATGTACTAAATACATAATAGAAACAGCAACAATCAAGATATTCTGACTTTGCAACCAACTGGCCTTCAATGCCCCAGCACCATCTCATTTCATTGGCAACACCATGTAGCCATTTTCAAAGTATAATATTGATCTCATATTTAACATAAGTCTTTTTCTTAACAATTGCACAACACAAGTACACTATGTACAGTGCTACAAAGCTCATACAATCTGCAAAATGTGACTGATAAGAATGTGACTCATTTTCTAAGGTAAGGAAGGAACTTTGCAGCATAATTTAAATATTAAATGTGAATATAATGTAGAACCATTACAGTGTGTATTTCCACGTTCTCTCTGTATGTATAATATGAAAATGCATGCGATAAAGCTACTGTACAGCATATATGAAACCGTTTGATGATTACTTTCAGTGTCTGATAGAGTATGATGTATATTGGCTCAGCATGTGGCATGTTGATGTACAGAATATTATTTTTTCCAATGTCTTTAAAATAAGTATGATGAATTAATGTTATATATTTTGCAGTATACTGCACTGTGAACCTGGAGTTGTGTGAACTTAAAACACATCTAAAGTACACAATCTGAAAACAAAATAGCTACAGTTGATGGAAACAATATTTTTCATAATAAAAAAAAGTTATGTTAGTTTTTTGAATTGTGCATTACTTATTAAAATATTTTTATATTTTATATAACGACAAGGAAGATTTCCTACTATCTATGTACAGTGTGTATCTATCTATCTATCTATCTATCTATCTATCGCTATCTATCTATCATTCTATAGTCAAGGAAAATGCAGTGACACACCAAAATTGTGGAAAAAGAGGGTCTTTATTTACCAAAACTTTATGCAATGTTTTGATGCTCTCACACCATCATTCTCATTGTCACAATTTTGGAGTGCCACTGCTTTTTTCATCTAATTTGGAGTGCTGCTTCCAAAGTGTCTATGAGCTATATCTATCATCTCTATCTATCTAATCTGATCATTTATTTTCAATATCGCCCTATATAGGTTAAAATGAAAAGCAAAAAAAGTATTTGAATGAACTTTGAATCTGCCATGTGTATCTTTAAGTAGTAGTAAGTTTGGAGTGCTTTTATTGAGCGAAGTGTTTCTGAGAGTTTTTCCATGTCATATTGTACTTTTTGGGGGAGATTTATCAAAACCAGTGCAGAGAAAAAGCTGGCCAGTTGCCCATAGCAACCAATCACATTTCTTCTTTCATTTTTGAAAAGGCCTCTGCAAAATGAAAGAAGCAATCTGATTGGTTGCTTTTCCTCTGCACAGGTTTTGATAAATCTCCCCCTATGTTATCACAGGGTCGCTGATGGGGACACTGTGAGTCTGCCATTACACATGACTGCTTTTTCGGAAAACAGCCTATGCAGTGCATATTTTTAGCGAGAATTTTCTGTCGTAATTGGCAAAAATGATGCCAGAATTTTTCTAACTCATGTATTTTTGCGCCACAAAATTTTACACTGTGGAAACAAAAAAAAAAAAGACCTTTCGGTGTGTGATGGCAGCCTCAAGCTAATCGATGGAGTCTACAAAATAAATTGCCCCAGTGGCTTTAGGACGGTAGTCTGTTTAAGGGTTACATGCCAGGCTACATTTTACTGTGAAATTATATTCCCCTTTTATCCACAATGAATATAAAATCTAAAATATGTCACTGTCTCTTCTTTTGCCTAAACCAACTGTACACATATTTATGATATCTAGTTTATCTTTACTCACTTTTTCTGAAATATAAATCTCTAGAGTAATAATTTACGTATTGTAAATTGTATCAAGGACATTTATCATTGTTGCTTTGGTAAGTGAGTTCTGTAGGCATTTTTTTCTTGCTTTGGTTTTGCTTATGTGTGACATATTTATCATACTATCACAGGGGGTTGATAAATTTGGCTCACATATGCAAAATGATGATGGGGGGGGTGGTGCTGATGACATGTGGTGATGATGACAAGGGGATGATGAAGGGGGGGTGTGGGATGATAACAAGGGGATGATGAAGGGGGGGTGTGGGATGATGACAGGGGGATGATGAAGAGGGGGTGTGGGATGATGACAGGGGGGTGATGAAGGGGGGGTGTGGGATGATGACAGGGGGATGATGAAGGGGTGTGTGGGATGATGACAGGGGGATGATGAAGGGGGGGTGTGGGATGATGACAAGGGGATGATGAAGGGGGGGTGGGATGATGACAAGGGGATGATGAAGGGGGGTGTGGGATGATGACAAGGGGATGATGAAGGGGTGTGTGGGATGATGACAAGGGGATGATGAAGGGGGTGTGTGGGATGATGACAAGGGGATGATGACAGGCGGTGATGATGAAGGGGGGATGATGACAGGGTGATGATGATGAGGGTGTTAATGATGAGGGTCTGGATGATGACACGGGGATGATGAAGGGGGGGTGTGGGATGATGAAGGGGGGGTGTGGGATGATGACAAGGGGATGATGACAGGTGGTGATGATGAAGGGGGGATGATGACAGGCAGTGATGATGAAGGGGGGATGATGACAGGGTGATGATGATGAGAGTGTTAATGACGGGGGTCTGGATGATGACAGGGGGGATGATGTATTTCCCACCCTAGACTTATACTCGAGTCAATAACTTTTCCTTAGATTTTGGGGTGAAATGAGGCCTCGGAAATTAGGCCTCGGCTTATATAAGGGTCGACTTATACTCGAGTATATATGGTACGTATATATTGTAAGGACTTCACCTTGAGAATAGCTCTGGGATCATCCTTGACACAGCCACAGGACAAGTTTCTTCACAATAAACCGGCAAAACAGCAAGTCTTTTCTGCAAGTCTGGCTCCTCACCAGCTTTATTAGACAGTTTGCAGGATAAATAAAAAAAACATAAGACAGAATCAAACAAAAATCCTAGACCATCCACTTCACTGTTGTGGGTGTCACTCACAGCCCTGGCTGTGTGCTCCTCGCAAGGGCCCCTGCCTTCCCCTAAAGCCACCTTGCTGTCTTCTGGGGAAAGCCCAGACTACACTGTCTGACTTCCTTTTAAACATACTTCCCCTCTCTGCTGCCTCATTGATTAGGCCCCAGGTGAAGGTTCCTCCAGGATCAGCTAGGGAAATGCACCCTTTCCTTGACTAACTGTCACAATATATAAATATAAATTAATATATGTATATATATATATATATATATATATATATATATATACATGCAAGTAATATATAGCACTCTCTTTCCAAATTATGGTGCTCGAATAGGGTCAAATTTGTGCTCCACGGGACATCACGTGGGTAGAAGGAGTGTTGTGGATGAAATGAGAGAGAATATACAGAAAATGAGAGAGAGAGAAAAGGGGGGAAATGTAAAAATTGATTATGCATGAGGTGATAGAAATGAAATCAGCGGAGAAATAAGATATAGAAATAAATAAGATAGAAAGGCAAATAGAGGGACTGTGAATATGCACAAAAAATGCATATATGTGGGAAACAGAGATAAGTCAGGGATACTGGCATAAGCATGAATATGTATAGAAATAAATCAGGTATACAGGCAATGAAGGGAAAGCAAGTATGCACAAGATATGTGGAAAATGGAGATAAGCCAGGGATACTGGCAAATAGAAGCAACAATAATAGAAAGAAGCAAGAATATTAGAAAAAAACATAATAAGTGATAAGGAAAGAAAGAAAAATAATGTAGGAATTACAAAATCAAAATAGAAATAAAAGTGTATAGAAAAAAAAGGGAGAACAAGGCGACATGACCCAAAGGAAGGGGGGCATGTGTGAGTAGTAGTATGAAAGAACAAGATAGTAGTATAGAGATAAAGAGAGAGCAGACAATAAGTGACTAAAATGCACAATCAATGACAGAAAAGATGATGTCGATGAAGATGGAAGTAAAAAGAAGGAATAGAAAAAAGATAGTAGTTACTCAGTGAAATACAAAGGGTATGGTGTTCAAAAGGAGCGGTGATGGCCTCCACAGCAATTCCCGTGGCCTAAGAAAAATAACGACAATGTTAGATATGAAGTACATAATAGAAGACTATGTCATATGTGTGATCTCGTATTATCTATTGAGGCCCCGAGGTTCTAACGTTTGTAGGGTTCTTATAGACAGAATTCATTACTAAGCTGGGGCTAAGCATTAACCCCAAAAACAGCTAGCGCTAACCCCCGATTATTACCCCGGTACCCACCGCCACAGGGGTGCCGGGAAGAGCCGGTACCAACAGGCCCGAAGCGTCAAAAATCGCACTCATGGGCCTAGGCGGTAACAGGCTGGCGTTATTTAGGCTGGGGAGGGCCAGTAACAATGGTCCTCGCCCACCCTGGTAACATCAGGCTGTTGCTGCTTGGTTGGTATCTGGCTGACAATGAAAATAGGGGGAACCCCGCACATTTTTGGTATAAATAATTAAATATAAAAAAAACGCATAGGGTTCCCCCTATTTTTGTTCTCAGCCAGATACCAACCAAGCAACAAAAGCCTGAACTTACCAGGATGGGCGAGGACCATTGTTACTGGCCCTCCCCAGCCTAACTAACGCCAACCTGTTACCGCCTAGGCCCAGGAGCGCCATTTTTGACACTCTGAGCCTGTTGATACAAGGTCTTCCCGGCACCCCTGTGGCGGTAGGTACCGGGGTAATAATTGGGGGTTAGTGATAGCTATATTGGGGGCTAATGCTAAGCCCGGCTTAGTAATGGGCTCCATCTATAAGCCTGTAAAATAAAAAATAAACACAACACGTTTAAAAAACATTATTTATTTTAAAAAACATTCCCCCACAAGCCCTCATTAACCATTTTATTAACATAAAGAAAAAAACACTGGTCATCGTAGTAGTCCATCGAATCCGAGGTAGTCCACAGGATACAGGGATCTGAAATGAGAAGAAAAAAGCAAAGAAAATAGATTAGTACATTTATTGTCACCCGCCCCCCCACATGAATACAACTCTTAGCATGCCCTTACAGTAAGGACATGCTGGGAGTTGTAGTCGTGCGGTGCAGTGCGGGCGGGTGGCAAGCTTGCCGCCCGCCCCTGCCACAGGACTACAACTCCCAGAATTTCCTTACTGTAGGGACATGCTGGGAGTTGTAGTCATGCAGCAGGGGCAGGTGACAAGCTTGTACTACAATTGTACTACAATTCCCAGCTTGTCCTTACTGTAAGGGCTTGCTGGGAGTTGTAGTCGTGCAGCAGGGGCAGGTGACAAGCTTGTCAACCTTCCCCCAGTCGGATGACTATAATTCCCAGCATGTCCTTACTGTAAGGGCATGTTGGGATTTGTAGTCGTGCAGCAGGGGCAGGTAACAAGCTTGTCAACCGCCCCCGCTGCAGGACAACAACTCCCAGCATGTCCTTATTGTAAGGGCATGCTGGGAGTTGTAGTCCTGTGGCGTGGGCGGGAGATGTGGGGGCGGGTGATAAACTTGTCACCCGCCTGCACATCTTCCACCCACCCGCGCCACACCACTACAAACTCCCAGCATGTCCTTACAATAAGGATATGCTGAGAGTTGTAGCCCTGCAGCATGGGCGGGTGGCAAGGGAGCCAGGGAAGCAGGTGGCTTGTGCTCCACTCTCTGGCTTCCCAGCCGGGAAAATGAAGTTACGGCACTGTAACTTCATATTTCCCTCTGGCAGCTGTGATTGGCCAGGAGGTCTGGACCAATCACAGGACTGCCCAGGAAATATGGAATTACAGTGCTGTAATTTCATATTCCTGACAGCCGGCTCCACTCCCGGCCACCCGACCGCATCTATCACCTGGCCGCTAGCTGTTGTTACTATAACTCCCAGCATGTCCTTAACTGTAAGGGCATGCTGGGAGTTGTAGTTCTGCAACAGCTAGCGGGTGGGTGATAGATGCAGGTGGGTGGCCGTGGCAGTTGCGACTTTTTGCGCAGCTCCGCTCCCCGGCCACCCGCCCGCATCTACCACCTGCCCACTAGCTGTTACAGGACTACAACTCCCACATGCCCTTACAGTGAGGACATGCTAAGAGTTGTAGTCCCAACAGCTTGCAGGTAGGTGGTAGCAGTGAGCGGGTGTGCGGAGGTGCACAACTGCGACTTTTTGTGTTACTTTTTAAAAGTGCTGTCAAAAGCAAGTTTGTAAGCCAGGTCTGACCTTGCTCACACTTGTGACTTTTTGAAGGGGGTTTGCGACTTATTTTTTGGCTTACGTGCGACTTTCCCACTTAAATAAATTCCCGACCACTGCAAAGTGAAAACTGAAAATTGCTTAGATAGGGCTGATTGGTATTTTTTGCTTACCCACAAAAGTCGCACAAAAAGTTGCCTCTACACACGTGCGACTTTTGTAAGCAAAAAAAAAAAAAAACACCTAGATCCCTTGATAAATCTCCTTCTTTAAGTATATTTATGCACAATTTACAATATGTACCTACCATTTGTACACTAAATATTCATAATACTGCAATGATCTTGCAAAGCAGTCACAATATAACCTCATGTGCATCTCACCAGTACAAATGTCAGAAATGGTACTTTAGTTAACATGCATACATTACATTACATGGAAGAAGCAAACAGACTGCTGACAAACACAGGGTACTAAAAAATATTTGTGGAAGTTGACACAGGTTGTCAGAGGTCTGTTAGCAGATTCACAGAACTATTCATACCTGAGAATTTCCAAATTTTAATATTCTAAATGTTTCCCCAAATACATGAGCCCGGAAACCTATGGTCAATCACATAAAGTAAGTGAATTATCACTTAAATCATTGGTAACAAATACAACCAGCAGTCTTTAGGACACCACCAACCTATTGAACAAACAGTCAACTATGGGACCTCTCCCCAAGGGTGTAGTCCAAGCCACCATGGATATAGAATAGTTATTTCTCCCATCCACAGTTTCAAGAACAACAAACTGATAGTTTTACTTAAGTTGTGACACAAACAAGTTTTCCAACACATTTACGAACATTTCATTTAAACTTCAATATATTAAATTTTAAGTAGGTCAGAAGTTTATATCAAAGAGGACTTTTCTTATAAATGAAAAAAAGAAAAAGACAAAAGTGCCTTGTGTATTTCCTCAGGTGTTAACAGGATCCTTACCAGGGCCAACAGCGTAAAAAGCAGCAGACTGGTTCCAAGACCTCTTATCTCAAAAAGGTAAATTTAGCGCAAAATGCCCCTATATAGAGGTACTAAATATCATGAAGCGAGCTGCAAAGCCTCCATGGTACCAGGGTCAGAGTAATCCATCCTGTTCAAAACAGCAGAAATGGAGAGAAAAAACAACCGCATACACATTTGGGCCCTGCTTGCTTCAGAGAAGAATTCCTAAATGCTCAGAAGTATTGCACACTAGTGGTGCTTTGTTACTATAATAACAAAGTTACAAATGCAATGACGGATTTTGAGGGTACTGGCCCTCTTCCTCAGATTGCATAAAGCTACAAGTCACAGTAAGCCTTATATGCAAACTAAAATGGTTACATACTATTACTATAAACATATGAAATTACACCAAAACAATGCAGCACAATAATATACAGTGGTCCCTCAACATACGATGGTAATTCGTTCCAAACGACCCATCGTTTGTCGAATCCATCGTATGTTGAGGGATCCGTGCAATGTAAAGTATAGAAAGCTGTACTCACCTGTCCCCGCCGCTCCGCACCAGGTCCTCACCGCTCCCGCTGCTGTTCCAGGGGCTCCCGATGCTGTCCCGCTGCTCCGGTGTCTTCTTCGCGATCCTCCGGTGTCTTGCGCATCTTCTGCAGGGTCCGGGCCTCGCTTTCAGGTGACGTCATTACGCTGCTGCGCCGGCGCGGCGTGCGTAGTGACGTAATAACGCCGCCGGAAAGCAAGGCCCGGACCCTGGAGAAGATGCGCAAGACACCGGAGGATCGCGAAGTGGACCCGGAGCAGCGGGAATAGGTAAGTGAACCTGCCAGGGATGCTTAAACTGCTATCCGACAGCAGCTTAAGCATTTTGCGCTGTCGGATAGCAGTTAATGCGATGGCCCCGACATATAAAAGCATCGTATGTCGATGCTGACATCGACATGCGATGGCCTCTGAGAGGCCATCGTATGTCGATTTTATCATATGTCGGGGCCATCGTAGGTCGGGGGGTTACTGTATTTGGTTGTAAACAGTGAGTTAGACACTGATTTGTATAGTTTGATCCAGCAGTGAACACTCTGAGAGAGGCTGACTGTGGGCCATGCAGAGCATAGTAAATAGAGACATCAGTGTAAACACTGGACCACAGTCACATGGTGTAGATAGACCAATGGGGTAGTGGACTGGGCAGACCCATCTATAGTTTGAATGAAAAAAGATCACATGGTGTGTATACTAATGCAAGACAGGCTGGACAAGCCAGTCTGTCTGTAGAAGTGCAGTGCTGACATAGGGGTATAGGGGAAGGGGAGAATGGCTAGTATTTATATCACAATGTAATGGACTAGGACTGTGCCTCAGTGGTGATAGCACTTCCATGTCACTACACCACCAGTGTTCAATACTTCTGAGCCATTTGCAATTCCTCTCCGGAGCAAGCAGCATCCGAATGTGTATGAGATTGTTTTTTCTCTCCATTTCTGCTTTTCTTTTATATAGCACAGAGAATTCCAGAAAACAATGTCATGCTTTAAAGGTTTTTAGTAGGGTAAATTATTGCTTTGTATTGTTTTATAACTTTTGTCTAGAATCAGTCTTTCAAGCTTCTTCTGTCTTTTAGTGTCCCTGAAGCATACATTATGTATGCCACAACTGCCAGGAGAATTCGGGATACAAAGAAGAATTCACATGTAACCTCAATAGATATATAGTCTCCTCTGGAAAAAGATGGTATGGTTCTTTCAAGGACCTCAATACAATGATACTTGAACAAAAATGTGCTGATGAATGAAGCAGAAAATACTGGCAGACAATTTGCATTCTACTGCATAAAAACTTAGCAAGGGACGCTCTTGGAATTTCCAGCTGAACAATGACTAAGCACATGGCAAAGTCGATTTTCTAGTGGTTACGGCAGAAAAAAGGTAAAGATTCTGAAGTGACCATCACAGTCTCCTTATTTTAATCACCAGTCAAAGGCTGAGAGATAAAGTTATCCAAAGCTTTGCCACACATTACGCATTTTGAGGCATAGAGCCTCTTCATCAGATGTACATGCTTAATGTAAAACATGATACACATACAAGCATTTATATATGCTGTTTTGGTGCCCATTTCATAGTCTCCGCCCACTGGGCATTATATTGTAAACATTATAAAAGCAAATAAACTACTAGCAAATAAAATAAATGTAAAATTATAACAAATGTATTAAAACATCATATGAGCTGGTTCCATAGTATCCCCAAATGATTAAAACACAGGTATACAGCTAAAATAATAGATATAGTGTGTAGGACACAAACATAGAGGAGCGCATGCGCTGAGTTCAGTCAGAGATGTGCTCACTCGGGAGGTCGGCTGAAAACCGGAGTGGGATGTAGCGCGCATGCGCTAAATGCACAAAATACTAGTGATGACTAGTAAGCCTTGCCGTGCTGATTAAGTAAGTGAAAGGACAAAGTACTGGATTGTCAAAATAGAATAGGACAAACCATAAAAACTAAAAATACCCAAGATAGGCATATATAATGGAAATTATGAAATTATATAGGAATTCAGTACAGAGTAGTAATTATTAGGATGTCAGTGTGCTAAATAAGGGACGTGCGGGCATAGTGGGGAATAGGTTCATTAATTCATTCATTAAGTATATTACAGGATGGGGTATATTACAAGATAGGGACATATTTTTAATAAGGACAGTAATATTAAGAAATAGAGATAGTAACCTATAGACTGGGTAGGCATATTGAGTGGAATGAAAGAGAGAACAGAGGACAGGGACATAAAGCAGGCATTGGGGGGGGGGGGGTTACAGTATAACAGAGATACAGCCGGGTGCTAAGGCACAGCGGAGGGTAATGTATTGAGGGGTATGACATCATTGCCAAGCAAGGGGCCAACATATAAGGAAGGGGAGGGTATGTGAAACTGATTGAGGAGGAACAGGGCATATATATAGAATTAATGGTAAAATCATTACTGGTGACAGGCAGTACTGTAGGAGTGGTAGGAGGTAGCGATATAGGTAAAGAAATAGCTCCTAAACATGAAAGAGGGGGAAGGGGAACCAATAATGAGGGTAATGGGAGGGTAACAAGGACTAATTAGTTGTAGCCTGGAAATTGAGGGAATAAGTGATGTATGAACTACCTACATCCCAGCCAACATCCTCCATGCTGTCAATTACTAATATATCACACAATAAGCCTTCTATTACCAGACACAACACACAGAGTAGAAACTCCTTCTCCTCTGTGACAGATACCACTGAAGGCCTCCCCATAGGACTGCCTTTGACTGACAACCGGACTATCAATAGGCTATGTTGTATGGGGCTGCTCTAAACTCCAATATTCCCCATGAACAAGGCATTGAGGCAGTCAAGATAGCCCTGGATACCTCCAGCCCAAAAACAATTTATCTGTGACTGCATCCGTTTTACCCTTCACAATTATTTTTCATTCGAACGTAAGATCTTCCTACAGACTCATGGGACCGCTATGGGAAAACGCTTTGCCCTGGCTTTTGCCAATATCTATATGGGCCTATATGAAAAACATTACATATGTAACAACCCACAGTGGTTTAAACACATAAAATTATACAAACGCTACATTGACAACTTAATATTTGCTTGGGATGGCACGGAAGACCAGTTCAAAGAATTTATGGAATATCTCAACTGTAACATTTTTAATATCACCCATTCTGGCACATGCAGCAGAACATCTATGGAATATTTAGAGCTTTCAAGCCAAAAAAAAAACTAAGTGATCACAAGAACATACTTTAAACCTGTTGACTGCACTAGTCTCTTATTTTATGACAGCTGCCACTATAGGAAGTTGAAGTTAAATTTACCCTTTGGTCAATTTCACCGATTAAGGCCCCTTTCACACTATAAAGTTGCTCCATTAAAAGACCCGTTATAAATTTCTGTTAGAAAAGCCTTAACGGCTGTTACAAAATCCTATTAAAGTATATGGGATTTTTTGATTATCCATTAAACCCATTATAGCTCATCATGAATAGCAGACATTATTTGTGACGGAAGAAAAAATGACACATGCACTAATTTTTCTTCCATAAAAAATAACGGTGGAATAATGGCAGGGAAAATTTTTACATTGAAGTCTATGGCAAATGGATAAGCCTTTAATGTCATCCCTGTGTGTAGAAGAATAAATCGGAGCACTCACCCAGTAGAAGCTTGCAAAATCTTCAGGCTTTATTCAGCATTGGAGCAGGTAACAAAAGCAGTGCGGGAGAGAGGATTGTCACATACATGTACGTCGCGGAGTTCTGGGAGCGCCACGTCACCGGTAGTGTTGATCGGGCTGGGATGACTGCTGTTATCTAACAGCAGACATCCCGACACATCGCCGAGGGGGTCCTGAGACCCCCCCATGACCGCGATGGGCGCAAATCGCAGGTCGATTCAGACCTGCGATCTGCGCAATTCCGGGTCATACAGGTAACTGGTGACCCGGTGACCCGGAAAATAATAGGGATCGGGGGTGTCCGAGACACCCTCGATCCCCCTGAAGGGATAGGAGTTTGGTGGCAGGGGTGCCACCCCTCCTATCCCTGCTATTGGTCGGCCGAGCGACCGACCAATAACAGACCGGGGGAGGGGGAGTTAAAGTTCGGTTCCCCCGCTTTGCCCACCTATCGGTGTCCGGGCAAAACGGGTGAACTGTCCAGGGAAGGTCGGCGGCGAAGGTCCCTTACCTGGATCCCGGATCCCGGAGCGCGATCCTCCATGCGGGGATCCCCCACGTGCGGCGGCAGCAGCAATACATCCGGGTCCTGCTAGGTGAGTTGTTGCCTAGCAACATCCGGAGGGCCACAGTTTACAGTGGTCTCTAAACCATGGCCCTCCAGATGTTGCAAAACTACAACTCCCAACATGCCCAGACAGCTGTTTGCTGTGTGGGCATGCTGGGACTTATAGTTTTGCAATATTTAGAGGGGTTCAGGTTGTAGAACACTAAGTGGTCTCAAACTGTAGCCCTCCAGATGTTGCAAAACTACAACTCTCAGCATGCCCAGACAACAGTTTGCTGTCTGGGCATGCTGCGAGTTGTAGTTTTGCAACATCTGGAGGGCCACAGTTTTGAGACCACTGGACAGTGATTTACAACCTGAACCCCTCTAAATCTTGCAAAACTACAACTCTCAGCATTCAGGAACAGCATAAGGCTGTCTTGGCATGCTGGGAGTTGTGCTTGCGTGCCTCCAGCCGTTGCATAACTACATCTCCCAGCATGCCCTTCCGCAATCAGTACATGCTGGGAGTTGTAGTTTTGCAACAGCTGGAGGCACACTGGATGGAAAATACTGAGTTAGGTTATAGAACCTAACTCAAGGTTTTCCAGCCAGTGTGCCTCTAGCTGTTGCAAAGCTACAACTCCCAGCATGCATGGTCTGTCAGTGCATGCTGGGAGTTGTAGTTTTGACCCCCCTCCCATGTGAATGTACAGGCTACATTCACACTGGCGGCAGATTACAGTGAGTTCCCCGCTTCAAATTTGAGCTGCGGCAAATTTTCCGCCGCAGCTCAAGCTCCTAGTGGGAGACCCAGTGTAATCTGCCTCCAGTGTGAATGTAACCTAAAAACACTACACTACACTAACATAAAATAAAGAGTAAAACACTACATATACACAAGTACACTGCCCCCCTACCACCCCCCTTCCCCAATAAAAATGAAAAGCATATTGTACGGCAGTGTTTCTAAGATGGAGCCTCCAGCTGTTTCTGGACAGCAATTGACTGTCCAAGCATGCTGGGAGTTTTACAACAGCTGGAGGCACCCTGTTTGGGAATCACTAGCATAGAATGCCCCTATGTCCACCCCTAATTCAGGCCTCAAATGCGCATGGCGCTCTCACTTTGAAGCCCTGTCGTATTTCAATGCAACAGTATAGGGTCACATATGGGGTATCACCGTACTCGGGAGAAATTGCATAACAAATTTTGGGGGGCTTTTTCTCCTTTTACCACTTATGAAAAGAAACAGTTGGGGTCTACACCAGCATATTAGTGTAAAAAAATAAACATTTTTACACGAACATGCTGGTGTTGCCCTATACTTTTCATTTTCACAAGAGGAAAAAGGGAAAAATGTCCCCCAAAATTTGTAACGCAATTTCTCCCGAGTACGGAGATACCCCATATGTGGGCGCAAAGTGATCTGGGGGCGCACAACAAGGCCCAGAAGGGAGAGTGTGCCATGAACATGTGAGGTGATTTGCACAGGGGTGGCTGATTGTTACAGCGGTTCTGACAAACGCAAAAAAAAAAAAACACACCCACATGTGACCCCATTTTGGAAACTACACCCCTCACGGAATGTAATAAGGGGTGCAGTGAGAATTTACACCCCACAGGTGTCTAACGGATCTTTGGAATAGTGGTCCGTGAAAATGAAAAATTTTGCACAGCCCACTGTTCCAAAGATCTGTCAGACACCAGTGGGTGTTAAATGCTCACTGTACCCCTCATTACATTCTGTGAGGGGTCTAGTTTCCAAAATGGTATGCCATGTGGGGGGGGGGTTGCTGTCCTGGCACCATAGGGGCTTCCTGAATGCAACATGCCCCCCGAGCAAAATTTGCTCTCAAAAAGCCAAATATGACTCTTCTGAGCATTGTATTTCGTCCGCAGTGCACTTCAGGTCCACTTATGGGGTACCTCCATACTCAGAAGAGATGGGGTCACAAATTTTGGGGGGTCTTTTCTGCTATTAACTCTTTAAAAAATGTGAAATTTGGGGGAAAACCTACATTTTAGTGAAAAAAAATATTTTTTTTACATATACAAAAGTCGTGAAACACCTGTGGGGTATTAAAGCTCACTTTATTCCTTGTTACGTTCCTCAAGGGTTCTAGTTTCCAAAATGGTATGCCATGTGTTGTTTTTTTTTTTGTTGATCTGGCACCATAGGGGCTTCCTAAATGCGACGCAAAGCATTTTACGTCCTAACATGGGGTGTTTCCATACTCAGAAGAGATGGGGTTACAAATTTTGGGGGGCATTTTGTCCTATTATCCCTTGTAAAAATGTTAAATTTGAGGGAAAACTAGCATTTTAGTGAAAAAAAAAATCATTTACACATCCAACTTTAACGAAAAGTCACCAAACACCTGTGAGGTGTTAAGGCTCACTGGACCCCTTGTTACGTGCCTTGAGGGATGTAGTTTCCAAAATAGTATGCCATGTTTTTTTTTTTTTGCTGTTCTGGCACCATAGAGGCTTCCAAAATTTGACATGCCCCCCAAAAACCATTTCAGAAAAACGTACTCTCCAAAATCCCCTTGTCGCTCCTTCGCTTCTGAGCCCTCTACTGCGCCCGCCGAACACTTTACATAGACATATGAGGTATGTGCTTACTTGAGAGAAATTGGGTTACAAATACAGGTATAAATTTTCTCCTTTTACACCTTGTAAAAATTCAAAAATTGGGTCTACAAGAACATGCGAGTGTAAAAAATTAAGATTTTGAATTTTCTCCTTCGCTTTGCTGCTTTTCCTGTGAAACACCTAAAGGGTTAAAACACTTTCTGAATGTCATTTTGAATAACTTGGAGGGTGCAGTTTTTATAATGGGGTCATTTATGGTATATTTCTAATATGAAGACCCTTCAAATCCACTTCCAACCTGAACTGGTCCCTGAAAAATTGTGAGTTTGAAAATTTTGTGAAAAATTGTAAAATTGCTGCTGAACTTTAAAGCCCTCTGGTGTCTTCCAAAAGTAAAAACTCATCAATTTTATGATGCAATCATAAGGTAGACATATTTTATATGTGAATCCCCCCCAAAAAAAAAAAATTATTAGGAATATCCATTTTCCTTACAAGCAGAGAACTTCAAAGTTAGAAAAATGCTAAATTTTTTCATCAAATTTGGGGATTTTTCACCAAGAAAGGATGCAAGTTACCACAATAATTAACCACTATGTTAAAGTAGAATATATCACGAAAAAATAATCTCAGATTCAGAATGATAAGTAGAAGCATTCCAGAGTTATTAATGTTTAAAGTGACAGTGGTCAGATTTGCAAAAAAGGGCTTCGTCCTAGAGGTGAAAATGGGCTCTGTCCTTAAGGGGTTAAGAGGTGAAAGTCTATGGGATTTTTTTAACCCGTTAAACCCGTTATAGCCCGTCATGAAGAATGGGCGTTATTTGGTACAGAAGAAAAACCGGACATGAACTAATTTTTCTTCCGTCAAAAATAACTGTGGAATAATGGCCCATTGAACACCTGTGGAGAGATCTTAAAATTGCTGTTGGGAAAAGTCGCCCTTCCAATAAGAGAGACCTGGAGCAGTTTGCAAAGGAAGAGTGGTCAAACATTCCGGCTGAGAGGTGTAAGAAGCTTATTGATGGTTACAGGAAGCGACTGATTTCAGTTATTTTTCCAGAGGGTATGCAACTAAATATTACATTAAGGGTGCCAATAATTTTGTCCTGCCCATTTTTGGAGTTTGGTGTGACATTATGTCCAATTTGCTTTTTTCCCTCCCTTTTTTGGTTTAGTTCCAATACACACAAAGAGAATAAACATATGTATAGCAAAACATGTGTTACTGCAATCCTTTTCTGTGAGAAATACTTCATTTTCTAGAAAAATTTCAGGGGTGCCAACATTTCCGGCCATGACTGTATAAATATATATATATATATATATATATATATATATATATATATATATATATATATATATAAAATCCTCCCTTCAAGGAAACAGCAACAGTCACTGGGTCCAGGTTAATAGCAGGTTAAGATTCTTTATTGCATATGGGCAAAAGATGCAACGTTTCGGCGTACAAGCCTTTGTCAAGCATGCTGAGGAAAAGGCCTGCGGCCTTGAAACGCATCTAGATATATATTTAATACTTACATCTATCCATACTGATCTGAATTTCTCAAAAATCCAGTGAAATACAGAATTCCATTTGCAACTGCTGGAAGTCCCTAGCTTCGGGACCACTGTTACTATTTTTGCTGCTCCACGCGCGCTTAAGCGCCCAATTCACACGAGGCACTACAACACCCACTCCCACCGCTGCTACGACCACACCGCTATGTTCCTGCTGTCTCCCTATACCATCAAGGACCCACGGCATACCTGCTGGGCCTGTGCCATCCGTGCCAGCTGCGGATCTCTAAAGAAATACAGCGATGGACCTCTGAAGGAGGTTCTTTGCAGCTTCACCCACAGCGCTACCAATTGCAGGGGACAGAGACCGGTCACTGCCGGAGGCCTGACACCTCTGTGCCATCCCGCCGACTTAGTCCTAACAGCGAACCCAGGAGTGGTGAGTGGTGCTGTGCACCGGACTTTGTGATACAATCTGCTACATTTGATACATTATATGCAAAGACCGCTACTGTGTACTCAGAGTGCCACTGTGCAGAAAGACTTCTTTCATCCTACTGCTGCTATATCGCACTCAGACTTTGGAATTTCTCTGGTTACTGAGAGACACTGTTTCTTTTTTTATTGAACAGCATTACCCATTGATTTTACAATCTACCAACGGGACTTTTTAGATGCAAGTTACTAACTTATTTGATATACTTATCTTTTATTGATTTAATTTATATATTTTATTCCATTTTAATATCTATACACTGTGTTCTATGTCACATGCAAGGGCCCTGCTGGGACAGTGATAATCAGTGAACAACACATTTATTACTGAATAAATAAATATACTTAATATTACCTGGATCTCTCTCTATTTTCTATCATCTCCATCTTTCTTATATACCATGAGGACTGATTTTTGGTTGATTTTCAACTATATTTATTCCTATTCCAATAGACAATTGGGTGAAGGTAACATCAGTTCACCTCAGGTATATCTATCCACTGAGTGAGCTACACTATTTTTTCATATTTTGATATATTAAATTGTTCACCTCTGACATCTGATATGTGACGTCTAATGCGGGTTTTGAGGGGGTTTGAAGTGCATCCCACATACTGGCACCTACAGGCAGAGCAAGGAGCTAAATAAACAACCGGAGTCATATTTTTTTTTCTCTTTTTGTTTAGTTTTGTTTATTACTTTGTATAGGGTTGCTGTATAATTGCATACATTTTTTGTGTGGGTTTTTTTCTGCCTGAATTCATGTGTACATACACATCCATTGTTCCATTTCCATGTTTTCCACATGTCTTTATTAAGTGTGATGTCATGATACATGTGATGTTCCTAAGAAAGTTTTTTAAGTTTGGATTTTATCTTGTGTGCTATGCCATGACTAAGGACCTGTAACGGTCTGAAACGCCTCGGCTCATGCCTGATGCAAGTTTGTATCCGCTGATCCTACAATAAAGTACGTGTGGTTTTACCGCACTTTAGTGCTGGACATTCCTTAATCACATTACACTTGTTTAATCACATGTCAACGGTTCTTAAAGACATGACACTTTTATATACAATACACAGCATAAAGATAACTGTACAAGGGGAACAGGTGCAGGGGCCCAGGGGACACTGCAGGGAGGCTGCCTGACAGGGCAGCTAGGGTACAGGGGTACAACTCCTGTACCGGGCCACCACAATTTCACCCATACATAATTCATTATTGGTTTTGTAGTCCATTTTGTGGTAAAATGAAGGACATTGGGCTCTGCAATAAAAAAGGCCTTTGTAGATAAAAAAAATAAAAGCGTTATGGCTCCTAGAAGGCAAGGACAAAAAAAAACAATAATGTTAAAATGTTCTGGTCTTCAACAGGTTAAATCTGCATTCCTGGAGAATAAATGATCTAAGGCCAGTAGCTAGCATTAGCAATTTCATAACAAGACCAACAAAATGGCTGCCGTTTGCTTTGATATCCTTGGCAAGACATGACATCACAAAACCAACACTGTGTGACATCACAATGATGTACTTGTATAACAGAAGGAGACACAGCTGGAGCTGCTGAGTTGTGGCTGAAGAGGCTGAAGATTTAGCTGAAGAAAGAAGCTGCTGAAGATACAGATGGAGAAAGCGGGATCCCTTTTAAGGGGGATCTATTGAATAGTGTCTAAGTATCACTGTATCGTATAGAGTAGAAGTATCATTGCATTGTATTGTATAGAGATGAATAATTATCATTGTATTGTATAGAGATGTATAAGTACCATTGTGTTGTATAGAGATGGTAATAGTCACACTCAGCAGCAGGAGGCAGACGATAGACGTGATCCAGGGTTATGTCCGATCGCCACTTGTGGGGTCAGGAAGGAATTATTTTTTCCCCTGAGATTGAAATCTCCGGGGTTTTTCTTCGCCTTCCTCTGGATTACCCGGCGGTGGCTCTTCTTCAGGTTTACTCTGTCCTGGACCCGAGAAAGAGTCACAAGCTGCATTATTTAATAGAATATGAAACCTCTGCCTACTGCTAAGGACACTCTTAAAAGGGCATTAGCAGCTGTGGCCACCACGTGATTTACTACTATTTGTAACTGGACTGACCTCTGTTTTGGGGTACATGTCCAGGTGCAATGTGGCTAATGCCCTGTAAGATCGCCCTAATAAAAATATAATTAAAAAGTGCAAATAAAGCTCTTTAATAAAAACGTGCATCTAAAAGATAAAAAGTGTTTCTGGTGTCATTTGTTCTAGAATTGTTCCATAGTGATCTGGGCTTGGTGGTGTCTCACAATCTCCCTCGGCCCAGTGGGTTGAAATGAGTGTCAGAAATGAGTGTAAACTATGCCAGAAATCTACTCCAGCGCATAGATGAGTACATTTCAGAGCATGGAGTGGGGTCAACAAATGATGCATTGAATTAACACGCGGATTCTGGCGAAAAAATGAACGTCTGCTGCGGAACGCTGCAGGGTGCACTGCGTAGCAAAATCCCATCGAAGAGATTGGGAGGCTGCTGCACCAGAAATGCTTTAGTGTGAAAACAAACAAACAAACCTCTACTTACCAGTTTATTCCATACTGCATCCAGCACCTCTACACTGATCATCCCTGCCAGCCTAGTTGACATGTTTTACAATGTCAACAAAACAGCCGATCTCAGCAAAAGAGGACATGAAACCCTGAGGCTATGTTCACATGCCAGAATTTCTGTGTGGTATTCTACATTTGAATTCAATGGGATTCTGCTGCGCTGTGCACATAGCAGGATTTTCACGCCAGAAATTCAAATTCCGGTGTCCTCAGAAGGAATGGACATGTTTATTCTTTCTGCGGACTCCGCATGGAATACATTGCTGTCTATGAGAGGACACATTTCCAGTGGTCCTAGGGCCGGCATGTTATGCCAGCGCTCTTCATTCAGGGGCAATGTCCACACAGATTTTCTGTACGGACATTGCCTTGTGAACATAGCCTGAGATTTTGGATTGGCTGCAATAGTGACTGTTACGCAGAGCGCTCCGGGTCCCCGCTCCTCCCCGGAGCGCTCGCAGCATCCTCTCATTCGCAGCGCCCCGGTCCGACCTGCTGACCGGGTGCGCTGCAATATCTCTCCCAGCCGGGATGCGATTCGCGATGCGGGAGGCGCCCGCTCGCGATGCGCATCCCGGCTCCCGTACCTGACCCGTTCCCCGTCTGTCTTGTCCCGGCGCGCGCGGCCCCGCTCCTTAGGGCGCACGCGCGCCGGGTCTCTGCAATTTAAAGGGCCACTGCGCCACTGATTGGCGCAGCAGGCTTAATCAATATGTTCACCTGTGCACTCCCTACTTATACCTCACTTCCCCTGCACTCCCTCGCCGGATCTTGTTGCCATTGTGCCAGTGAAAGCATTTCCTTGTATGTTCCTAGCCTGTGTCCAGACCTCCTGCCGTTGCCCCTGACTACGATCCTTGCTGCCTGCCCTGACCTTCTGCTACGTCCGACCTTGCTCTTGTCTACTCCCTTGTACCGCACTTATCTTCAGCAGTCAGAGAGGTTGAGCCGTTGCTGGTGGATACGACCTGGTTGCTACCGCCGCTGCAAGACCATCCCACTTTGCGGCGGGCTCTGGTGAATACCAGTAGCAACTTAGAACCGTTCCACCAACACGGTCCACGCCAATCCCTCTCTGGCACAGAGGATCCACCTCCAGCCAGCCGAATCGTGACAGTGACACTTTATCTCTGCAGCCAAGTAAACAAAGCTGACAAGGAAGACCACAGCAGTGGCGCTAGACAGCGGGGATTAAACAGGTAGTAATTGGGACCGGAATAAAACTGGATGAAGAACAGCACGGAATGGATGGAAGTGACCACCACCAAAACAACTATGAACCATCTGCAGAATAATCTCACACTAAAGATTGTAGAGAGATGACTGAATACCTCAAGGACCATGAGGTCATAAAGTATGGTGGTTAACCAAAAAGTAGCCAGATGGGTGACTTCTTGGAAAATTGTCTGCATTTCAGGAAAAATGCTACAACCAGTACCAGATCCAAACCATGCTGAAGAAAGATCTTGAGAAGAAAAAAATGGAGTAAGGAGTCATGTAATGGAAGAAGAACTTCTAGTCCTGTAGAAAATATCAGATGGAGAAAGATCGCTGGTCTTAAACATGGTAGCTGGTGGTGGGCTTAATCTTTGGTAAAATGGATGTCCTTGGGAGACAGATGCCAGGAAATGTCATTTAAAAAGTGATAACGTGAGCAAGCCATGCCCGATAAGGCTAACCAGATCTAACTACAAGAGTGATCAATAGAACAAGGTGGAGGATGAGTTTATATTCGCCTTAGACCAGAAGTCTTCAGCATGGAAAACTTGCTATGAGTAGGCTGCCAGCAGAGAGTGGGCCACGGATAGAGTCAGAATGTGGCTCTTAGTCCACAATAGGATTCTGGTTAACATTGGGAACTTCAGGCCCCCTAACGGTTAAAGACATGGACATGATGGCAATGGTATCTTGGATAAGATATTCCTCTAGCAGGGGAGTCTGGACAGGGGTGGCTCTGTGAAATAGTTGGGAGGGAAAAACAAAAATATTAAAACTAAAATAAAAAAAATGCAGAGTTTGGGTAAATATACCATTGGTTTCTTTGTATATTCAAAAATATGTCCCTTATTCTTCTGTTAGCAGAAATCGCTGTCAGGTTTTAATCATTGTATCTTTGTTTATCAACAATGATAGTTTGTTATATAAAAAAATATATATATATATAGATATATATATATATATATATATATATATATATATGTAGCAGGCTCGCTAAACCGAAAAGTCTATCCAGTGGTTCTCAACCTTTTTCGCGAATATTCCCCCAAAGGGTGAAAGTTTGTCCCCTCTGATCCCTCTGGGCCAATATATGAGATACATAGAATAACACCCTCCCATACTGCGGTGTTACATTTAGTTTAACATGCTTACCAGGCCTAGGTCTATCCCGTTCGGCGGGAGTCGGAGGGCCGCACTGATGGGTGATGTCCTTCTGCGCTGTGTCGGCATCTCAACGCAACGTCAGGGACGTCACATGACAGGCCCGGCAGCCACTGTAGCTCCTGTAAAGTATCCGCGGCTGCAGTACAATATAGTGAGCTGGCTGATCGCAGGGGACCCTCTGCTGAGACCCCAACCAACCACAGCTCAGCTTTCATTCAACCAAAGCTCAATAAGATATGCAAGCTAAGCTGTGATTGGTTGCTATGGGCAACACCAGACAGTCTGGGTTTCAAGCAGATTGATCTGGGCCACTGTATAATATATAAAAGCAGTAATTCCAACATTGGAACAACACTTGAATTGCTGCAGTTTGGTTTTATTATATTTTATTATATTCATTTCCATAGAATGTTATTGAACACATTAACCCCTTCAGGACCCATGACATACATGTACTTCATGGGACCCCGGTACTTAAGGACCCATGACGTACATGTACGTCATGGTATATTCCGGCCCCTGCCGCGGCGCCAGGCAGAGATCGGAATGGCGTGACTGCTGAAATCGTTTGGCAAGCATGCCATGCAAACGCCGAAGGGGGTCCCGGGACCCCCACATGTCGGCAATCGCAGCAGAGCGCACCGCCAATCACCTTCGGTTGCTGGGAGTGGTGACAATACTTGGCGATCGTCCGGCCAATAGCAGCACGGCAGAGGAGGGGTTAACGGTCCCCTCACGCAGCTCTGCCCGCTCGCTGAGTTCAGTCAGCGGGCAGTGGTGCTAGAAGAGGACCGGGACCCCCCCTCTTTGCTCCGGAGCCCCCTCATCCACGGCGATTGCCCCCCTTGTACAGGGACAGTGTTCTTTCAGGGAAAGGTAGGTGTAAAATAAAAGTGAAAGTATAAAATAAAAGTGAAAGTAAAAAATAAAAAAAAATACCCCCCCCACCTGACCCCCTAATAGGCCCCTAGGGTCCTGTGATCAGTGTCACCAGGGACCTTTTAGGGGTTCAGGGCGCTGCGTGCGCCACCCCTTTTTTTTGGCCGCAGCGTTTCCCCCCCCATTATAATGGTGTGTGAGGGATAATCACACACCGTTATATAAAGTAGTACACCAAGCACCACACTACATACTTCGCACCCCCCCCCCCCCCGCACATACCCCCTCCCCCCCAGTCAACGCCCCTCCCCCGCCACCGTAGAAAAAAGGCGATGGCTCGCCGGGCATTTTCGGCAGCGGAGGCTTACGCTTTTTTAGCCTCCGACTCCGGATCTGCCAGTGAGGACGAGGAAGATCCTACTTTTTTGTGTTCTTCCTCGTCCTCCTCATCATCTAGTAGTGATGATGAGTCCCCTGTACGGCGGCGGAGACGCTGCCAGGCAAGGCCACGCACCCCCTATGAAAGTGACCCAGTGGCCGACACTAGTACGAGTGGCAATGCCGCTCGCAATAGGAGTCCGGCTCCCCAGACAAGTGCACCGGAGCCCCCTTCCGATGACCCTGTCTGGAGCCCCCCAGAGGGTTATCAGCCACAGATTTCTGAGTTTGTTGGCGACTCAGGAATCCGGATTGACCATGCTGGCTTCACTGATCTAGACTGTTGAGACCCAATTACCTCCTAGCAGGCTATAACTACCCCTCCCCCTTACTACAATAAATAATTAAATAATAACTGACACAACAACAATTCAACTTTTTCGTGGGTGGGGATCGGCCACAGCTTTATTTATAAAATTACTTATATAAATAACAATTTAACTGTAACAAAGACACCGATTGGCTTCTTGCCAACCCGAGAGGTGCTGCCACACTGCCCTGTGTGGAGGTCTACCCCGGGTTGACCCCGCTTTCACCGTCTTCTTACCACCAAGCTGTGACTTACAACAAACAGAGATACAAAAATGGGAGGGATGGAGAGCAAAACTCTGGGTCCTGGGCAGATTGAGGGGGGAAGGGAGGCACCACAGCTATAAATACCCAGGGGAGGGCCCCTGAAAGCCCGGGAAACTATTAAACCCCTGATTGGTGCACTCCTTCCCCCCCACCCATGGGACATACCACTATATTTACCCACAAGTTTTACAGGCGGGGGAGGGGGCTAAAAACCTTGCCAATATATTTCTTAACCCCTTAACGGCTCACCAGTCAGGGGGCAAGCTAATTATACACAGCTTGCCCCTCCAGACTGTTGAGACCCAATTACCTCCTAGCAGGCTATAACTACCCCTCCTCCTTACTACAATAAATAATTAAATAATAACTGACACAACAACAATTCAACTTTTTCGTGGGTGGGGATCGGCCACAGCTTTTTTTTTTATAAAATTACTTATATAAATAACAATTTAACTGTAACAAAGACCCTGATTGGCTTCTTGCCAACCCAAGAGGTGCTGCCACACTGCCCTGTGTGGAGGTCTACCCCGGGTTGACCCCGCTTTCACCGTCTTCTTACCGCCACGGAGGAGACCAGTTAGCCCTACACTGGGCTCCGACCCCCACCCAAGAGATACTGGATAGCCAACACCTGGGGCCACCTCAGCCCCCCGGACACACCCAACACATTTCCTCTCCAGAAAATCCGCCCAACACATTTCCTCTCCAGGAAATCCGCCCAACACATTTCCTCTCCAGGAAATCCAAAGTACCTGCCGCCAGGACCTTTTTATTTATTTTTTTATTTTGTTTTAATAACTCTTGTGTGAACTCATCTCTCAGATTCGCCCATACACCGAAGAGTGCCGCAGCACTCGCACCACCTTGCGGAAAGCCGCTCGCAAAACATAACACATATGGGAAACATCAAACTGGACGAAAATAGCAACGCAACATGCAGATCGCCAGCACCCCACGCGCTGCGCTATCCTCTCCGAAAACCAAGCCATCTCCGCCGGCCCCGATACAAAAGAGGGCGAATCTCAAACTCACAACACCCCATCCTATCAAAGAAAAGCAAAACCTAAAACAGACAAAAAGTCGAAACTGAATAATCGGGGTCGGGGAGCAAAAAAGAAAAAAGGACGACAACCCGAAAAAACTGTCATTCACTGACCCCCATGCAGCACAAGCTGCGCTACCCGGATCGACTAAGCAGTCTCGGACAAAAGGGCCTTTTTTTTTTTTTCTTTACTGTTTCGCGAAACGCACAAAATAGGCACCCAAAAAACAGACACCCCAGTCCCAGACGAGGAGAAAGGAAGTGCCCCATCCACATAGCCCCGAAAAAAGCCAGCGCAAAACCTCGGATCAGCAAAACGACGCAAAAGCGACAACCAAAAATCCAACCCGCAGCTGCCACCAAGCGACCCAAAAACTGATAGGAAAAACCGGTCGCCCAGCCCCTAGGTACACACCAACATCCCACCAACCGCAAAGCAGAAAAGAAAAAAATACCCCCTGCCATGCGCCAACCGCACCCCACTGGATCGCAGCACAGTGGGAAAGCCACCCACCTTTTTTTTTTTTTGAATAGAAGGTGATTCACATGAACAGGTGACGATACCCAGCGGCACATACTAAGAATGTTATTTGGATGCACGGAGAACACAGCCCAAATCTCGAACCTCCTTGGGGAGGTGACACAGCAGTTAACTTCCGTCATCACATCCTATGAAAACTAAATAGGAATTAAACATCAGAGCCTGGAAGATTACTACAAAGGGCATTCCAGGTACGAAAAACAAATCCCCAATCCACGGACACATTTGGAACCTCCGGGACCTACCTCGACTGTAGACATCCCGGCCTCCACACCAAACCCACCACTCGCAAACGCCTTACCGTGAGTGCGACCAAGTCGCAGGAGCCACCAAAGCGGACCAAGAAATACACACCACTCTCCACGATGACCCACGGGCCAGCCACACGAGTAAACCTTCCGACTCCGCCCGAGGGAGCAACCTCCAGGACCACTGCCAGGGAAAAACGGGACAAAGCGTCAACACCCAATACCGACCCCAGGGAGCATAGCCCCAAAATAAATTGTAACTCCAAACAGCGAAGCACTAGGTGCAACAAGCCGAGCACAGGAAGAAATCCGAAAGAGTAATAGCAGTGACAACTCCCCGAATGTCAGACAGACTACATGCCTCACGATCACTCAAATCACACCCCAGAAAAGGAACACCAAATTAGAGCGCTATCAAGCGCAGGGGCCATGCCAACCCACACAATATCGTTACAAGTCCAGAACGTGAGCTGCCGAAGCAAGCACCCAAAGTCCCACAACCAATACCAACGGAAAAGCGCAAACAAAACCCAAGCATGGCAGGAACCCACTGACTACCAAGACCCAGGGCTAAACCACCCAGCAGCACCACTGGAAAACCAAACCACACCAACAACCAACCAAACCGGCCACATCCGGGAACAGAGCGAGCTCCCCGTGAGCTGCAACGGGGGACAGAAAGCAGGCCTGTCCACTGCACGACTCCTGAAAACACCCCAACCAACCAAAACGGCAGCCCTTAGCGCACCCAGGGCACATATGAGGGGGCACAGATACCACACACCCTCGGCGGCCAGAGACAACCTGCAGGAAAAAACTCCGCCCAGAACCATATTCCACATGGAACAATCAGGAAACCAGCAAGGACCGGAACAAGGGCACCTAGCGAGCCCCGTAGAAACCAAAACAGAGAAAACGCAATCACACCCTGACCACAGGAAAGCAGCAGACCAACACCAACGCGGCATGCGGAAGCCATGCTAATCTACTCAGTATTGTTCCAATTTTATCATATGTGCTGCCGAAGCGAGCAAAAAATATGGAACGCTTCACAATTTGCATGTCAGCCTTGCAACAAGAAACCACACCCCCACAAGCGTAGAGCACAGGAGAATCACCCTCTGGAATACCACCACGAACAGAATAACTCACAAGGCAAGGCAAACGGAGACTCAAGCGAAACCTACCCACCGGAGACTCAAGCGAAACCTACCCACCGAACACATCAGCTAAAGCACCCAGCACGACATACAGAAGTCCCATGCTTACCAGAGATTGGGAGCAAAACAGGAAAAACAGACAAATACACCAGGACAAATGGAGCAGCGTAGAGAGACTACAGCTAAAGACGGAGAGATAAACCAAACAAAGGGGGAGAAAACCAAAAGAAACAAAATCGGAACTGGGCAGCACCCACCGATTCAGAATAAGGAACAAGCCACGGGAGCTAAGTCCGCCAAACCTCGGCCACCCAGAGCGTAAGGCCAAAAGAGCACTCACCCAAGCGCACACCGCAGAAAATGATACCCTACCAAAGCACCCTGTCAAGAAGAGACGTACCCAACTACCAACCAGAGACCGAACTCAACATACACACAGAAACAAAAGGAGGAACACTGCACAGAACGCAGCCATAAGCACACTAACTGGGGAAGGGGCCAAGCCCCGCATCAGAACACTCACCAATTGCAGAAGATTGAGAAGCACAACAGCTGGAAGAACCACTTCACCACTGCCGCAGGCGTGGGCAGGGCACGCTGGAGACCGCCGGGTCGCGGGCACTCCGCCACCACACTCACTACCCCTCCATGGGGGGCATTGGCGAGGCAGGAGGAAGAAGGAATGTAGCGGCAGCAGGGGGGGGGGGTTTGGGAACACGGGGCGGAGAGGTGATGGGGAGGGGGGTGGTCGCAGTGGGCAGGGGGAGATAAGGGGGGAGGTGCTAGTGTGGTGGGGGTGAGGAGCTGGGTAAATGAGAGGGGAAGGTATGAGGGCTCAAATAGTTTGCGCCGTGATCCGAAGTAGTCCGCAGTACCCTTGCAGTTTTCTGTGGATTTTGAGATTTAATGAGAACATTTTGGGGCCTCTCGCTGCATATGGGCCTGGTCAAAAAACAAGTGCTCGTCATTTACTGGAGCGGGGACGTCCTCTATCAGACCCCGCTTTATAGTATGGCGATGACACGGAAGCGGTTCGAGGCCATTCGGAAATGCCTGCATTAGGCCGGTCATCGATCACTTTGGGGCCAAATTTTTGGAGGCCTACGTACCGCTCAGGGACCTCTCTGTAGATAAGTCTCTCATCAGTTTTAAGGGGAGACTCATCTTCCGCCAGTATATTCCCTCAAGCGGGCGCGCTATAGCGTGAAACTCTACAAACTCTGCGAGAGTACCTCCCGGTACACTTGCAAGTTTAGAGTATATGAGGGACGAGATTCTCGTATTGAACCCCCCCAGAATGTCCCACCACTCTGTGTGTTAGCGGGAAACTCATTTGGGACCTTATGCACCCATTGCTGGATAAGGGTTTCCACGTGTACGTAAATAACTTTTATACCAGCATCCTTCTGTTCAAATCCCTTTCCGCCAGATCCACGTCCGCTTGTGGGACCGTGCGGAAGAACCAGAGAGGCCTCCCTCTAAATTTGGTCCAGACGCCTATCCTAAAGGGTGAGTCCCGTGCCCTGACCCTTGATAACTTGTTGTTGGTGAAGAATATGGATAAGAGTGATGTCCTTATACTCACCACTATTCATGGGAATGGCAGCACCCCTGTCCCTGTGCAAGGTACCGTGGGACCGGTCCTCAAGCCCGATTGTATTCTGAACTACAATCGGTATAGGGGGGGAGTTGATCTCTCAGATCAAGTCCTCAAGCCATATAACGCCATGTGGAAAACACAGGCATAGTACAAAAAAGTTGCAGTCTATGTGATACAGGTTGCCATGTACAACACTTTCATACTATCCCAGTACGCTGGCAACACAGGGACATTCCTCCAGTACCAAGAAGAAGTCCTAAGGTTCCTGATCTTTGCTGACTGGGAAAGATCAGGCCGGACTTCCCAAGGGTCTGGAGTTATAGGCGCCAGGATCGTCCCTGGCCAGCACTTTCCAGGTGAGGTCCCCCGCACTGGAAGGACAGGACGATCCCAGAAAAGATGCAGAGTGTGTCACAGGAAGGGGATACGGAAGGACACCACCACTCAGTGTGACACTTGCCCAGATAATCCGGGCCTCTGCATAAAAAACTGCTTCAGGGAGTATCACACTTCCATGGAGCGCTAAATTTTCCCTTTTCATTTGAATTTTCCATAGTTTGACCAATGTACCAAGTCCAGAGTACATTCAAAATTTTAACCCCCATTAACCACTAAATTGCCCAATTTGTTTTTTCAGAAATGGGTCATAGGTCACTGAGTCACTATCATTGGGGACTTTTTATGTTGCCTCAAATGCGCAGCGCTCTCTCCCCCTGAGCGGGTGCGCATTTGAGGCAACAGGATAAGGACGGCCACATACATCACATGCCCAGAATGATGATTCCGAGCATAGGGTTTGGAGCAGGCATGTTTTTTTTAGTTTTGGCTATGCTCTGGGTCATCATTCTGGGAACATATCCTGTTTTATTATTATTTATAATTTTCTGGCCCACTGTACCCCATATTACGGGCCTCTGTACCCCACCTGTCTACCCCAGTTACAGCCCGTTGTCCCCCAAGTTTTCCCCTATTTTAGGGCTCAGTGCTCCCCATTAACAGTCCTTGAGGGGGGGGGTCCCACATCCTGGCTACATATGAGACTCAAGGCCCCTGACTGACCTCACGCTATAACAGGACCTGGTGTGCACCCGCCAAGCTGCTGTCATAAAAAAAAAGGTATGTCCTTACTCCAAAGAAATGTATTTACAAATTGTGGGGTGTGTTTTCTGCTATTAACACTTGTGAAAATGTAAAATTTGGGGGAAAACCAACATTTTAGTGAAATATTTTTTTTTTTTACATATGCAAAAGTCGTGAAACCCCTATGGGGTATTAAGGCTTACTTTATTCCTTGTTACGTTCCCCAAGGAGTCTAGTTTCCAAAATGGTATGCCATGTGTTTTTTTTTTTGCTGTCCTGGCACCATAGGGGCTTCCATAATGCGACATGTCCCCCCCATTTCTGCAAAGTTGGCAAATGTGACTCCTTCTCTTCTGAGCATTGTAGTGCTCCTGCAGTGCATTTGACGTCCACTTATGGGGTACTTCCATACTCAGAAGAGATGGGGTTACAAATTTTGGGGGGTATTTTCTGCTATTAACCCTTGCAAAAATTTGAAATTTGGGGGGGAAACACACATTTTAGTGAAAATTTATTATTTTTTTTTACATATGCAATTTTTTTTTTACATATGCAAAAGTCGTGAAACCCCTTTGGGTATTAAGGCTCACTTTATTCCTTGTTACATTCCTCAAGCGGTCTAGTTTCCAAAATGGTATGCCATGTGGATTTTTTTTTTGCTGTCCTGGCTTCCTAAATGCGGCATGCTCCCCGAGCAAAATTTGCTCTCAAAAAGCCAAATATGACTCCTCCTCTTCTGAGCATTGTAGTTCGTTCATAGTGCACATCAGGTCAACTTATGGGGTACCTCCATAAGTTGATGTCCATGTGTCCATGTGTAATGAGATGGGTTACACATTTTGGGGGGTATTTTTTGCTATTAACCCTTGCAAAAATGTGAAATTTGGGGGGAACACACATTTTAGTACATTTTTTTTTTTTTTTTTTTACATATGAAAAAGTCGTGAAACATCTGTGGGGGGAACACACATTTTAGTGAATTTTTTTTTTTTTTTTTACATATGCAAAAGTCGTGAAACATCTGTGGGGTATTAAGGCTCACTTAATTCCTTGTTACGTTCCTCAAGGGGTCTAGTTTCCAAAATGGTATGCCACGTGGGTTTTTTTTTTTTTTTTGCTGTTCTGGCACCACAGGGGCTTCCTAAATGCAACATGCCCCCCAAAAACCATTTCAGAAAAACATACTCTCCAAAATCCCCTTGTGGCTCCTTCCCTTCTGAGCCCTCTACTGCGCCCGCCAAACAATTTACATAGACATATGAGGTATGTGCTTACTCAAGAGAAATTGGGCTACAAATATAAGTATACATTTTCTCCTTTTACCCCTTGTAAAAATTCTAAAATTGGGTCTACAAGAACATGCAAGTGTAAAAAATGAAGATTGTGAATTTTCTCCTTCACTTCTCTTTCACTTGCTGCTATTCCTGTGAAACACCTAAAGGGTTAAAATGCTGACTGAATGTCATTTTGAATACTGTGGGGGGTGCAGTTTTTATAATGGATACAAGAAAGAAAACGGTGCACACCTCGTGCAGGTAACCAAGATAACTTTGTGTGTAGATGGTTAGAGAAATGGGCCAGCAGGGTGGTCCCTTACCTTACGGTGTTATGCTCAGAGCATAACACCTGTAGTCACTTAGAGATTGGAGAGGGGTCGCGGCATCCAGGTTCCTCTGGGCTCTGGGTAACAGGGTCCAGTACATCAATAGAAAGGTGGAGCGGATAAACCGATCACAAAAAAGGGGAACTTCTGAAGGAGCGCAGACCTCTAAGGGTTAGGTTAAAATAAACGGTTTATTTATAAAAGATGCAACGCAACATAAAAACAGCGTTTCCAGCCCGTACCGGGCTCTTCCTCAGGCAATAATGGAAACAGATAGTTACACCTATACATTTAAAGCAAACTTGTGTTTTAATTCCGGGTCAGGTGTCAGAAATCCCGAACCGGAACTGCGTCCAAAGTAAAAGATGATACTAATGAATATTGAATAAAATACAATAAAATTAGAGGGAGAACATTGTTACATATGTGGCTATACTGGGAGAGATGTGTATGGATGAAGTTTGAAACATTACCGGTGTCGTTTAAGAAGCCGGTGGCGCAGGCGCAAATGGTATTTGTCTTCTGAGCGGCTGCCGGTCAGATGTAAAAGATCGTAGTTGACGCATGCGCAGCAGTGTAAGTGAAGGACCTGGAGGCTGGACTCGTATGGTACTTCTATGTCGGTAAGGACCGTTAGCAGGTTTCATCAAATTACTTCTTTTACCTCATTTAACCCATAGGGGGACAATGTACGGAGTGTAAACATCCAAAATATCTCCAGTCTCTTCAGCTGTTCAAAGCGATTGTTAGCCGTTTTAGGTACAGAGTCAATAGGTTTAATAGTGATGGCAGGATCTAGTCCTGGGTGTGAAATAGTGGTATGTTTAGATAATCCGTGTAAGAGAAATTGTCTTTTCATATTTAGCCTGTGTTGATTTAGTCTCAGATGAAGGGGTCTGGTGGTCCGACCTATATATTGGAGTGAGCAACGGGTACATTCTATCAAATAGATGACATAATCTGTGGTACAGTTGTGATGATGTTTGATCGGGAATGTATCACCCGTAGTGGTAGATTTGAAGGTAGTGTGACCATGGCATATTTGGGTGCAGCATAGACATCTTGATTTGAAGCACTTGTAGCTTCCCTTCTTCTGTGATGTTACAGGGACGGTTTGGTTCTTAGTATGCCGTCTGACCTGGCTTGGTGCTAGAATGGTTTTTAATGATGCTGCTTTCCGATATGTGCATCTCGGTTGTGGTGGAATTTTACAGGAGAGGAAGGGGTCTGCACGTAAGATATGCCAGTGCCTGGCTAGTATTGATTTGATCCTGATAGCATCTTTGCTATAAGTCATGATTAGGTTAGTAGAAAAGTTATTATTTGTTTTTATGGTATTGTCCTTTGTTTGCTTTCGGACACACTCAGGTTGAGACAAAGATTTTGTACGGTTGTAAGCGTCATTGAGTATTTGTTCTGGGTAGTGCTTTTGCCGGAACCGGTCGTAGAGGATACGGGATTGTAATCTGAATTCTTCTTGTTTGGTACAATTTTTTCTTATTCTTTTATATTGACTATATGGGATGTTTAGTAACCATTTTTTATGATGAGCACTATGAAAATCCAGATAACTGTTTGTATCTACTTTTTTAAAAAAGGTGGATGTGATAAATGATGAGGTGTTATGAGAAATGTGGATGTCCAAGAAATCAATGCTTTCTTTGCTGAATGAGAGAGTGAATTGGATACCCCATGTATTCTTGTTTAGATGTTGTAAGAAGGTTGGTATTAATTCTTCAGGTCCTTTCCATATTAGGAACAGGTCGTCAATATAGCGGAAATAGACGGCTATATGTTCCATTATACGAAAAGTAATTATTATGAAGAATAAAGGATAATGCTGTAACAAGAAAATCACGATGATTGGTGGAGATGGAAGAATCTTTCTGAAGGACGTCCGAAACACATTTGATACCCAAATCATGTTGTATATTGGAGTATAGTGAGGTAACGTCGCATGTGATAAGGGTGTATTCAGGTTTCCAAGGTAATTGGAGTAGGTGTTCGATAAGTTGGGTGGAATCCCTTAGATAACTGCGAAGACTGGTAACATGTGGTTGTAAGAAGCGATCCAAATAGTGTGCTAAATTACTATTGGTAGCATTGGTGCAAGCGATAATTGGACGACCGGGTGGATGAGTCAAAGATTTGTGTATCTTTGGTAGTTGGTAAAAATAGGGTTTATTGAAATTAGTTTGTAGGATAAATTGTTGTTCATTTTTGCTTAGTATCTTCTCTTCTGTGGCAGTATTGATGATACCTGCCAAATCTTTTTTTATTTTTTCAAAAGGATCTGTTTTTATGATGGAATAGTATTCCGAATCTGAGAGAATCCGTAGGCATTCCTGATCATAGAGATCATAGTCAAGGATGACTAATCCCCCTCCTTTATCTGCTGGCTTGATAACGATTTGTGTATTCTCCCGTAGATTTTTCTGGGCTGTGCGTTCGGCTTTTGTCAAATTATCGTTTGTTGAACCAGGTTTCTTTAATACCATACTGTTGAGATCATTGCTGACCAGATTCTGGAAGGTGTCAATATAGCATCCCTGTGATTGTAGGGGGTAAAATTTGGATGGAGGTTTTAGTTCTTGGTATTTTATGTCTTTATTCGCAATGACAGTAGGAAGTGAGTTTGGATCCCGTGAGTTAGCGGGATCTGATGTATCGAGATGAGTGTTGCCTTTTTGTCTCTGGATCTCAAAGTGTCTCGTGAGAGTTAGTTTACGGATATATTTCTGGAAGTCCACAAAAAGGTCAAATTTATTGCTAGTGGAACTTGGGCAGAAAGACAAACCCTTGTGTAAAAGGCTTGTCTCAGCTGTCGTAAGTAAATGTTTGGATAGATTAAAGATATGTATGGGGTGTGAGGTAGATGTGTTTTTGGTTTTTATTTTCTCGGAGGTAGGGTTTTGAGGGTTCTTCCTTTTTTGGCCACCACGGACTCCTCTTGTTCTTTTTCTTCTTTTTTCCTTTTTAGACTCTGTGGTATAAATATATCCGGAATCTTCATATTTTTCCGCGGGAAAGAGTGGCACTAAAGAGTGGCATGTACTAATGGATGAATGTACCTTTAAAATGTTATCTGTACTATGTACCAAACGGTCGAATATGTGTGATAATCTAAATGTTAAAATTGCTGATATTTCCTGTCAATTACATGCATTCAAAGAACACCCTGATTTTCACAAAATAAATCACAATATATCTGCACGATTACACAAGTTAGAATCAGACACTATCACCAAAAAGGTTCAGAAATTTAGTCGGGACCATAATGATTATACAACTGGGGACCCCTGGTCCTGGCGCATTAACCGCAAATCTTCTAGCACCATTCCTCCACCATCCTCTTGTCTAACTCCCATCAAACCTGACATACGCAATAACACAGGTCAGACCGGTCATCATACTAATCCCAAAAAACCACCAATATCCTCTGGTCACACTGGCCGTGATTTCCTCAATTCTAGATACAAAAAGAATAATTCCACATCCTCACAAGGACCCACACGGGTCAATAATGCTATTCGCATTCAAGAAGTGCAGACTAAGTCTACTACTACTGTTCAGCCAGTTATTTCGCTCTCTCATTCTACCATACCTGTACCTACCACAGTCACCGAACCATATGCGTCTCCGTTACTTATACTTTCGAGAGCCACCGATACTCTCAAGAAAAGTATCCACTCTCTTCAACAGAAAAAACGGATCACTCCTAACCCTCCATCTCCTCTCACTCTCTCTACTTTCCAGGCCTGTCCTTCTGGCTCAAAATTCATTGAGTCTGAATCACTTCTCAATCTGTCCATCCCTCTGACACCGGCGTCATTAGAATTTTCCTCCCTTGATGACACCGTTGCAGACTCTGACTCACCACCTCTTAGCCCCTTAATTTCCTTACAGGAGGATAATAATCATATCTCTCCTGTAGGCGCTATATACTCAGTACTCCCCTCCCATGTACCTAGTCTCCCAGACGCCTCTGATCATCCAGCAACTAGTGAACCTGATACAGCCTCACGCCAGTCCTATTTTTTAGAGCTGAGCCCGCGGAAAAATATGAAGATTCCGGATATATTTATACCACAGAGTCTAAAAAGGAAAAAAGAAGAAAAAGAACAAGAGGAGTCCGTGGTGGCCAAAAAAGGAAGAACCCTCAAAACCCTACCTCCGAGAAAATAAAAACCAAAAACACATCTACCTCACACCCCATACATATCTTTAATCTATCCAAACATTTACTTACGACAGCTGAGACAAGCCTTTTACACAAGGGTTTGTCTTTCTGCCCAAGTTCCACTAGCAATAAATTTGACCTTTTTGTGGACTTCCAGAAATATATCCGTAAACTAACTCTCACGAGACACTTTGAGATCCAGAGACAAAAAGGCAACACTCATCTCGATACATCAGATCCCGCTAACTCACGGGATCCAAACTCACTTCCTACTGTCATTGCGAATAAAGACATAAAATACCAAGAACTAAAACCTCCATCCAAATTTTACCCCCTACAATCACAGGGATGCTATATTGACACCTTCCAGAATCTGGTCAGCAATGATCTCAACAGTATGGTATTAAAGAAACCTGGTTCAACAAACGATAATTTGACAAAAGCCGAACGCACAGCCCAGAAAAATCTACGGGAGAATACACAAATCGTTATCAAGCCAGCAGATAAAGGAGGGGGATTAGTCATCCTTGACTATGATCTCTATGATCAGGAATGCCTACGGATTCTCTCAGATTCGGAATACTATTCCATCATAAAAACAGATCCTTTTGAAAAAATAAAAAAAGATTTGGCAGGTATCATCAATACTGCCACAGAAGAGAAGATACTAAGCAAAAATGAACAACAATTTATCCTACAAACTAATTTCAATAAACCCTATTTTTACCAACTACCAAAGATACACAAATCTTTGACTCATCCACCCGGTCGTCCAATTATCGCTTGCACCAATGCTACCAATAGTAATTTAGCACACTATTTGGATCGCTTCTTACAACCACATGTTACCAGTCTTCGCAGTTATCTAAGGGATTCCACCCAACTTATCGAACACCTACTCCAATTACCTTGGAAACCTGAATACACCCTTATCACATGCGACGTTACCTCACTATACTCCAATATACAACATGATTTGGGTATCAAATGTGTTTCGGACGTCCTTCAGAAAGATTCTTCCATCTCCACCAATCATCGTGATTTTCTTGTAACAGCATTATCCTTTATTCTTCATAATAATTACTTTTCGTATAATGGAACCATCTATCACCAGAAACATGGGACAGCGATGGGCTCGAAGGTCGCCCCAGTTTATGCTAATATATTCATGGGGGCCTTCGAGTCCCATCACATATGGGAGAACCCCACATATATGGAACATATAGCCGTCTATTTCCGCTATATTGACGACCTGTTCCTAATATGGAAAGGACCTGAAGAATTAATACCAACCTTCTTACAACATCTAAACAAGAATACATGGGGTATCCAATTCACTCTCTCATTCAGCAAAGAAAGCATTGATTTCTTGGACATCCACATTTCTCATAACACCTCATCATTTATCACATCCACCTTTTTTAAAAAAGTAGATACAAACAGTTATCTGGATTTTCATAGTGCTCATCATAAAAAATGGTTACTAAACATCCCATATAGTCAATATAAAAGAATAAGAAAAAATTGTACCAAACAAGAAGAATTCAGATTACAATCCCGTATCCTCTACGACCGGTTCCGGCAAAAGCACTACCCAGAACAAATACTCAATGACGCTTACAACCGTACAAAATCTTTGTCTCAACCTGAGTGTGTCCGAAAGCAAACAAAGGACAATACCATAAAAACAAATAATAACTTTTCTACTAACCTAATCATGACTTATAGCAAAGATGCTATCAGGATCAAATCAATACTAGCCAGGCACTGGCATATCTTACGTGCAGACCCCTTCCTCTCCTGTAAAATTCCACCACAACCGAGATGCACATATCGGAAAGCAGCATCATTAAAAACCATTCTAGCACCAAGCCAGGTCAGACGGCATACTAAGAACCAAACCGTCCCTGTAACATCACAGAAGAAGGGAAGCTACAAGTGCTTCAAATCAAGATGTCTATGCTGCACCCAAATATGCCATGGTCACACTACCTTCAAATCTACCACTACGGGTGATACATTCCCGATCAAACATCATCACAACTGTACCACAGATTATGTCATCTATTTGATAGAATGTACCCGTTGCTCACTCCAATATATAGGTCGGACCACCAGACCCCTTCATCTGAGACTAAATCAACACAGGCTAAATATGAAAAGACAATTTCTCTTACACGGATTATCTAAACATACCACTATTTCACACCCAGGACTAGATCCTGCCATCACTATTAAACCTATTGACTCTGTACCTAAAACGGCTAACAATCGCTTTGAACAGCTGAAGAGACTGGAGATATTTTGGATGTTTACACTCCGTACATTGTCCCCCTATGGGTTAAATGAGGTAAAAGAAGTAATTTGATGAAACCTGCTAACGGTCCTTACCGACATAGAAGTACCATACGAGTCCAGCCTCCAGGTCCTTCACTTACACTGCTGCGCATGCGTCAACTACGATCTTTTACATCTGACCGGCAGCCGCTCAGAAGACAAATACCATTTGCGCCTGCGCCACCGGCTTCTTAAACGACACCGGTAATGTTTCAAACTTCATCCATACACATCTCTCCCAGTATAGCCACATATGTAACAATGTTCTCCCTCTAATTTTATTGTATTTTATTCAATATTCATTAGTATCATCTTTTACTTTGGACGCAGTTCCGGTTCGGGATTTCTGACACCTGACCCGGAATTAAAACACAAGTTTGCTTTAAATGTATAGGTGTAACTATCTGTTTCCATTATTGCCTGAGGAAGAGCCCGGTACGGGCTGGAAACGCTGTTTTTATGTTGCGTTGCATCTTTTATAAATAAACCGTTTATTTTAACCTAACCCTTAGAGGTCTGCGCTCCTTCAGAAGTTCCCCTTTTTTGTGATCGGTTTATCCGCTCCACCTTTCCAGTTTTTATAATGGGGTCATTTGTGGGGTATTTCTAATATGAAGACCCTTCAAATCCACTTCAAACCTGAACTGGTCCCAGAAAAATAGTGAGTTTGAAAATTTTGTGAAAAATTGGAAAATTGCTGCTGAACTTTGAAGCCCTCTGGTGTCTTCCAAAAGTAAAAACATGTCAATTTTATGATGCAAACATAAATTAGACATATTGTATATGTGAATAAAATGTTTTTTTTTATTTGGAATATTCATTTTCCTTACAAGCAGAGAGCTTCAAAGTTAGAAAAATGCTAAATTTTTCAAATTTTTCCACAAATTTTGGGATTTTTCACAATTCACAGAAAGGATGCAAGTTAGCACAACATTTTACCACTATGTTAAAGTACAATATGTCACTGAAAAACAATCTCGGAATCAGTATGATAAGTAAAAGCATCCCAGAGTTATTAATGTTTAAAGTGACAGTGGTCAGATATTTAAAAAATGGCCGGGTCCTAAGGTGTAAAATGGCCGGGTCCTTAAGGGGTTAAGAGATATAAAGAGCTGCAGTTTGTTTTCAATCAATTTTACTGCAGTTTACACTGTGTGCTTTCAGTTTACACTGTGTGCTTCACGCAGCATAAAAGGGGTTCGAATATGGTCATGTGGTGAACCAGGAGAGTTGTGGTGTCTGTGGTGTTGCGGTATTGTTACAGGGTCTAGTGGTATTAACCCTTAGTTGTCATGACACCAGGGTGCAGTTTCCTTAGTGTTAATGGTCTTACCGCCAACCGTTCCAGAAACGGTAGGGAAAATAACGGAATGTCCACAGCAGACTTCATGAATAAACTGAAGAACTTTACTTGAAGATTTTATGCAACAGTCTTTGTACATAACAGTCTCTTAAGAGTGAACCTGGATACAGGTTCCTCACAGGTTTTGCTGGGACTTTGAAGCAATGAGTTTCACCGTGCTACTAATTATAATATTTAGCTGGTAGTAGTCACACAGGATTTGATAGATTGAGCTTTTGGTAACTCACGGTTTAGTGGCTGCAGGTTCTTTTAGGCTTTGGCCTAGTTGAAATGAGATTTGTGCTGAGATAGTTGTGCTTGCTTGATAGTCCGGCAGGAAGAGAAGGGAATTTACAGACTACAGTCCTTTATATAAGGAGGGGCTGGACTAAGCTCATTGGTCAGCAAACATGTAAGTCCTGAACCCAATGAACTCTTGGTACATCACCTGACCCAGTAAGGTCCTTAAGCAATTATACATTACAACTGTACATCACGTGACCCGGGAAAGGTCCTATACATATATATTTCCGATACATTAACCCCTTAAGGACCCAGACAATTTTCACTTTAGGACCCAGCCATTTTTTGCACATCTGACCACTGTCACTTTAAGCATTATTAACTCTGGGATGCTTTTTCATTTCGCTCTGATTCTGAGACTGTTTTTTCATGACATATACTGCTTTATGTTAGTGGTAAAAATTCATTGATACTTGCATCATTTCTTGGTGAAAAATTCCAAAATTTGATGAAAAAATTGAAATTTTTTTTTTACTTTCAAGCTCTCTGCTTATAAGGAAAATGGATATTCCAAAGAAATTATATATTGATTCACATATACAATATGTCTACTTTATGTTTGCATCATAAAATTGCCATGTTTTTACTTTTGGAAGACATAAGAGGGCTTCAAAATTCAGCAGCAATTTTCCAATTTTTCACAACATTTTCAAAATAAAAATTTTTCATGGACCAGTTCAGTTTTGAAGTGGATTTGAAGGGCTTTCTTATTAGAAATACCTCACAAATTACCCCATTATAAAAACTGCACCCCTCAAAGTAATCAAAATGACATTCAAAAAGTTTGTTAACTCTTTAGGTGTTTCACAGGAATAGAAGCAAATTGAAGGAGAAAATTCAAAATCTTAATTTGTTTACACTGGCATGTTCTTGTAGACCCAGTTTTTGAATTTTTACAAGGGGTAAATGGAGAGAAATCTTCCTAAAATGTGTAACCCAATTTCTCTCGAGTAAGGAAATATCTGTATGTCAAGTGCTCTGTGGGTGCACTGGAGGTCTCAGAAGGGAAGGAGCGACAGTGGGATTTTGAAGAATGAGTTTTTCTGAAATGGTTTTTGGGGGGATGTCACATTTAAGAAGCCCCTATGGTGCAAGAACAGCAAAAAAAAATAAATAAATAAATAAATAAAAACACATGGCATACTATTTTGGAAACTACAAGAAACAAACTACAAGAAACGTAACAAGGGGTACAATGAGCCTTAAAACCCCACAGGTGTTTGAAGACTTTTCATTAAAGATGGAGGTGTAAACTATTATAATTTTTTTTTTCAATAAAATGTTAGTTTTCCCCCAAATTTTACATTTTTACAAGCGGTAATAGGAGAAAATGCCCCCCAAAATTTTGTAACCTTATCTCTTCTGAGTATGAAAATACCCCATGTGGACGTCAAGTGCTCTGCTGGCGCACTACAATGCTCAGAAGAGAAGGAGTCACATTTGGCTTTTGGAAAGCAAATTTTGCTAAAATGGATTTTGGGGGGCATGTCGCATTTAGGAAGCCCCTATGGTGCCAGAATAGCAAAAAAAAAAAAAAACACATGGCATACTATTTTGAAAACTACACCCCTCAAGGAATGTAACAAGGGATACAGAAAGCCTTAAAGGGGTTATCCAGGAAAAAAAATTTTTTTTCTTCTGAGCATTGTAGTGCGCCCGCAGAGCACTTTACATCCACATATGGGGTATGTTCTTACTCAGATGAAATGGGGTTACAAATTTAGGGGGGCTTTTTTCCTATTCTTTCTTGTGAAAATGAAAAATTTTGGGTAACACCTGCATTTTTGTGAATTGTTTTTTTTCATTTTCACATCCAACTTTATTGAAAATTTGTTAAACACCTGTGGTGTTTTTAGGCTCACTATACCCCTTGCTACATTCCGTGAGGGGTGTAGTTTCCAACATGGCATCACATGTGGGTATTTATTGTTTTGCGTTTATGTCAGAACCGCTGTAAAATCAGCCACCACTGTGCAAATCCCCAATTTAGACCTCAAATATACATAGTGCGCTTTCACTCCTGAGCCTTGTTGTGTGCCCACAGATCCCTTTACACCCATATCAGCAGTCATTCCGGTCCAGGTACGCCCTGGGTCCTTAACTACCAGGGAGTCAGGGCATTTCCATACGCCCTGGGTCCTTAAGGGGTTAACAATAACAGAATTGCAGAATCATGTTTTTTGGTAGAGGGTGTGATGCAGGGGAAATGGAATTACCCTAGGGGCATATGGCATTAACCCCTTGTGTTAGTGATGCCAGGGTGTGGTCTATCCTCAATACCACCCGAAGGTAAACAGCTGGATCGTGGGCTAGGCACGGGGGCATTAATGACTTTGATGACAATATACGGAACAACGGTAGCTTTACTGAGTTAGACAGGTGGAATAGTCTATACAGCTTAGTCAGGCCCATGGAGGTGAACAGTGACCTTAGGGCATGCTAGGACTTGTAGTGGACTGGGACAATTTTGATGCAGGCCAAGCTGACTGAAGACAGGTTGACTTTGACTGACTTGACTGAGACTGACTATACCCTGTTTGCAGCTTACCAGGCTTTGACTGGGACACAGGGGTAGTGAACCTATAGACTTGTGGCTTGTGTTTAACTTCAGGTTTGACTTGAGGTTTTGACTTGTGTTTGACTTGAGGCCTCCTCGGTACTCCAGACACACTCTTAGGACTTGACTGCACCGGACCTCAGCAAAGACTTAAAGGGGTACTCTGCTGCTCAGCGTTAGGAACAAACTGTTCCGAACACTGGAGCCGGTGCCGGGAGCTTGTGACATCATAGCCCTGCCCCCTCATGATGTTACGCCCCACCCCCCTCAATGCAAGTCAATGGGAGGGGGCTTGAAGGCTATCATGCCCCCTCCCATAGACTTGCATTAAGGGGGCGGGTTGGGGCGTTATATCATGAGGGGCATGGCTATGACGTCACAAGCTCCCGGCGCTGGCTCTGGCGTTCGGAACAGTTTTTCCCAAACGTTGAGCGGCGGAGTAACCCTTTAACTGGAAAACAAGAGATTGAGCTAACTCCTCCCAGGGCTTATATGGAGGAGACTGGGAGGGGTCCCATAGGTCACCCTAAGGTCACAGGGTCACTTATACCTCACTGGGTTACAATCACATGGCACTGTAAAGCAACATTGTGTGTGGACAGCTCTCTCCCTCATGTTTCCGGCAACAGCGCACGGGCTAGCCAGCAGCGTCCCTGGACCGGATCAACGGTATAACAAAGGAATGTCCAGCGACAAGTACGGTAAAACGACAAATACTTTATTCTAGGATCAGCGGATACAAACTTGCATCAGGCAGGAGCCGACGCGTTTCGGACCGTTTCAGATCCTTAGTCATGGCATAACACACAAGATAACATCCAAACTTGAAATACTTTCTTAGGAACATCACAAGTATCATGACATCACACTTAATAATGACATGTGGAAAACATGGAAATGGAACAATGGATGTGTATGTACACATGAATTCAGGCAGAAAAAACCCACACAAAAAACTGAATGCAATTATACAGCAACCCTACACAAAGTAATAAAAAATAAAATAAAAAAGAAGTAAGGGGGGCAGGATAAATTAGATGGACACGTCAATAGGTCAATATTAGGTCATTTCTCCAGTTCATTCCATTCGGCTCTCTTGTGTTTAACATGAAAATCCAACAGGATTCTGTATTGAATAACTTATGTTTCAAATCGCCCCCTCTAACACTGTTTCGGACCCGTTCTATTGCATTAATGCACAATGTGGATACATCCACATTATGTTGGTCCGGAAAATGTCGGGACAAGGCTGATATATTAAATTGTTCACCTCTGGCATCTTATATGTGACGTCTAATGCGAATTTGAAGTGCATCCCACATACCGGCATCTACAGGCAGAGCAAGCAGCTAAATAAACAACTGAAGTCGTATTTTTATTTTTTGTTTGTTTTGTTTTGTTTATTACTTTGTGTAGGGCTGCTGTATAATTGCATACATTTTTTGTGTGGGTTTTTTCTGCCTGAATTCATGTGTACATACACATCCATTGTTCCATTTCTATGTTTTCCATATGTCTTTATTAAGTGTGATGTCATGATACATGTGATGTTCCTAAGAAAGTATTTCAAGTTTGGATTTTATCTTGTGTGTTATGCCATGACTAAGGACCTGTAACGGTCCGAAACGTGTCGGCTCCTGCCTGATGCAAATTTGGATACACTGATCCTACAATAAAGTACCTTTGGTTTTATCGCAGTTGGAGCAGGACATTCCTTAATCACATGACACTTGTTTAATCACATGTCAACGGTTCTTAAAGACATAACACTTTTATATACAATACACAGCATAATGATAACTGTACACGGGGAACAGGTGCAGGGGCCCAGGGAACACTCCAGGGAGGCTGCCTGATAGGGCCGCTAGGGTACAGGGGTACAACTCCTATACCGGGCCACCACAATTTCACCCATACATAATTCATTATTGGTATTATAGTCCATTTTGTGGTAAAATGAAGGACATTGGGCTCTGCAATAAAAAAGGCCTTTGTAGATAAAAAAATAAATAAAAGAGTTTTGGCTCCTAGAAGGCAAGGATAAAAAAACAATACTATTAAAATATTCTGGTCTTCAATAGGTTAAATCTGCAATCCTGGAGAATAAATGATCTAAGGCCAGTAGCTAGCATTAGCAATTTCATAACAAGACCAACAAAATGGCTGCCGTTTGCTTTGATATCCTTGGCAAGACATGACATCACAAAACCAACACTGTGTGACATCACAATGATGTACTTGCATAAAAGAAGGAGACACAGCTGGAGCTGCTGAGTTGTGGATGAAGAGGCTGAAGATTTAGCTGAAGAAAGAAGCTGCTGAAGATACAGATGGAGAAAGCGGGATCCCTTTTAAGGGGGATCTATTGAATAGTGTCTAAGTATCACTGTATCGTATAGAGTAGAAGTATCATTGCATTGTATTGTATAGAGATGAATAATTATCATTGTATTGTATAGAGATGTATAAGTACCATTGTGTTGTATAGAGATGGTAATAGTCACACTCAGCAGCAGGAGGCAGACGATAGACGTGATCCAGGGTTATGTCCGATCGCCACTTATGGGGTCAGGAAGGAATTATTTTTTCCCCTGAGATTTAAATCTCCGGGGTTTTTCTTCGCCTTCCTCTGGATTACCCGGCGGTGGCTCTTCTTCAGGTTTACTCTGTACTGGACCCGAGAAAGAGTCACAAGCTGCATTATTTAATAGAATATGAAACCTCTGCCTACTGCTAAGGACACTCTTAAAAGGACATTAGCAGCTGTGGTCACCACCTGATTTACTACTATTTGTAACTGGACTGGCCTCTGTTTTGGGGTACATGTCCAGGTGTAATGTGGCTAATGCCTCTGTAAGATCGCCCTAATAAAAATATAATTAAAAAGTGCAAATAAAGCTCTTTAATAAAAACGTGCATCTAAAAGATAAAAAGTGTTTCTGGTGTCATTTGTTCTAGAATTGTTCCATAGTGATCTGGGCTTGGTGGTGTCTCACAATCTCCCTCGGCCCAGTGGGTTGAAATGAGTGTCAGAAATTAGTGTAAACTATGTCAGAAATCTACTCCAGCGCATAGATGAGTACATTGCAGAGCATGGAGTGGGGTCAAAAAAAGATACATCAAATTTAGGATCTGTACCCCTTTATAAATTGGGTGCATCCTAATCTGGTGTACTTGTTCTTTAGGACCGGAGTTTTAAACTTCTGTCATAATAAATTCAGCCATGATAAAATCCATCGCCACTAGGACTGCAAGGACATGCGCCGCCAACATTGACAGCAATGTAGTACACGTAGGTTCTGGCGAAAAAATTAACGCCTGCTGCGAAACTCTGCAGGGTGCATTGCATAGCAAAATCCCATTGAAGAGATTGGGAGGCTGCTGCACCAGAAATGCTTTAGTGTGAAAACAAACAAACAAACCTCTACTTACCAGTTTATTCCATACTGCATCCAGCACCTCCCCATAATTAGATGGCCTCCATGTTGGAAAATGCAGTCCAATGTACATCCTGTTCAATGTATGCAATCCTTGAACAACAGTTTGAGGGTGCATATTGTTGTGCGAGATGTGTGCTAGTTGTCCGTCTGGAAGCCCAGATCCTGGATCTAGAGGGGCGACTGGCAACAATGAGAAGCATTAACAACATGGAGAGGAGTCTCGTGCTCACTGAGCAGGCACTCTCGGGAATAGAGGTGGGGGAGGACAGTGGGACGGAGTTGCAGGACAGTCAGGCAGTTAGCTGGGTTACAGTTAGAAAGAGGGGTAGGGGAAAAAGTGTCAGGGAGGCTAGTCCTGAACTGGCACACCCCAACAAGTTTGCCCGCTTGGCAGATGAGGGGGATGCCATTACAGAGCTAGCAGAACTGCAGCAGGATACCGCCTCTGACCGCCAGGGGGGTGTCTGCTCCAGTAAGGAGGGAGGGAGGAGTACAGGGCAGGCCAGACAGGTACTAGTGGTGGGGGACTCAATTATTAGGGGGACAGACAGGGCAATCTGTCACAAAGACCGGGATCGCCGAACAGTGTGCTGTCTGCCTGGCGCACAAGTTCGGCACATCGCGGATCGGGTTGACAGGTTGTTGGGCGGGGCTGGAGAGGACCCAGCAGTCATGGTACATATTGGCACCAATGACAAAGTAAGAGGTAGGTGGAGTGTCCTTAAAAATGATTTCAGGGACTTAGGCCGCAAGCTTAAGGCAAGGACCTCCAAGGTAGTCTTTTCTGAAATACTACCAGTACCACGAGCCGCACCAGAGAGGCAGCGGGAGATCAGGGAGGTAAACAAGTGGCTCAGAAGCTGGTGTAGGAAGGAAGGGTTTGGGTTCATGGAGAACTGGGCTGACTTCGCTGTCGGTTACCGGCTCTACCGTAGGGACGGGCTGCACCTCAATGGGGAGGGTGCAGCTTTGCTTGGGGAGAAGATGGCTAGAAGGGTGGAGGAGTGTTTAAACTAGGGACTTGGGGGGAGGGAACCTACAGCAAAGAGGGGGAAGATAGTGTAGATAGAGAGGTGGGAATTATAAATGTACCTGGGGGTGGAGCGGAGGGAGGGGTTAGAATAGTTAATAGGAATAGGCTTCATAGGAAAATAAAACTTACACCCTTGAATCCCATTAACCCCAATAACATAAAGGATGGAAATGTAAAGTGTATGTTCACAAATGCCAGAAGCCTAGCAAATAAAATGGGGGAGCTTGAGGCCTTGATACTGGAGGAACATATTGATATAGTTGGGGTCACTGAGACATGGCTGGACTCCTCGCATGACTGGGCTGTCAATCTGCAGGGGTTTACATTGTTTCGCAAGGATAGAATGAACAGAAAAGGTGGTGGAGTCTGTCTGTATGTAAGAAGTGGTATGAAAGTCAGTGTGAACGATGCCATAGTGTGTGATGATTCTGAGGATGTGGAATCATTGTGGGTAGAATTACAAAAGGAGGGAAATACTGAAAAAATAATATTTGGGGTAATCTACAGACCCCCTAATATCACTGAAGAGATAGAAGTTCGGCTTCATAAACAAATAGAGAGGGCCGCCCGGGCAGGTACAGTGGTAATAATGGGAGATTTTAACTATCCAGATATAGATTGGGGTCCGGGGTTGGCTAAAACTACAAAGGGGCGACAATTCCTAAATTTATTGCAGGATAATTTTATGGGCCAGTTTGTGGAGGACCCAACAAGAAGTGATGCCTTGTTGGATCTGATCATTTCCAACAACGCAGAGCTGGTTGGTAATGTAACTGTGCGGGAAAACCTTGGTAATAGCGACCACAATATAGTTACTTTTGACTTAAAATGTAGAAAACAAAGACAGGCGGGGAAGGCAAAAACATATAACTTTAAAAAGGCAAATTTCCCTGGGCTGAGGGCTGCACTACAGGACATAGACTGGGGGGAGGTGTTCTCAAATACTGATACAGAAGGTAAATGGGACATCTTTAAATTAACTCTAAATAACTATACAGCTAAATATATACCAAAGGGGAACAAATATAAACGATTGAAACTAAATCCTACATGGCTGACACATGATGTTAAAAGAGCAATAAACAGCAAAAAAATAGCCTTCAAAAAATACAAATCTGATGGGTCAGCGATAACATTTAAACAGTACAAGGAGCTTAATAAAATCTGTAAAAATGTAATAAAAACAGCAAAAATTCAAAATGAGAGACAGGTGGCCAAAGAAAGCAAAACTAATCCTAAATATTTTTTTAGATATATAAATGCAAAAAAACCAAGGACAGAGCATGTAGGACCCCTTAATAATGATAATGGGGAGGTTGTCACAGGCGATCAAGAGAAGGCGGAGCTACTGAATGGGTTCTTTAGTTCTGTATACACTATGGAAGAAGGAGCTGACATTGGCCAGGTCAGTGCTGGTAACACATCATGTAATGTACTGAACTGGCTTAATGTAGAGATGGTACAAGGTAAGTTAAGTGATATAAATGTAAGCAAATCCCCAGGACCGGATGGACTACACCCAAGAGTTCTTAGAGAGGTAAGTTCAGTAATATCTGTACCCCTGTTCATGATATTTAGAGATTCTCTGGTGTCTGGTATTGTGCCAAGGGACTGGCGCAAGGCGAATGTGGTGCCAATCTTCAAAAAGGGCTCTAGGTCTTCCCCAGGAAACTATAGACCGGTAAGTTTAACGTGCATTGTGGGTAAATTGTTTGAAGGACTTATAAGGGATTACATACAGGAATACATAGGGGATAATTGTATTATAAGTGATAGCCAGCATGGGTTTACTAAGGATAGAAGTTGTCAAACCAATCTAATTTGCTTTTATGAAGAGGTGAGTAGAAGCCTTGACAGAGGAATGGCTGTGGATATAGTGTTTCTGGATTTTGCTAAAGCATTTGATACTGTCCCTCATAGACGTCTGACAGGTAAGTTAAGGTCTTTGGGTTTGGAAATTTTAGTTTGTAACTGGATTGAACACTGGCTCATGGATCGTACCCAGAGAGTGGTGGTCAATGATTCGTACTCTGATTGGTCCCCGGTTATTAGTGGTGTACCCCAAGGTTCAGTACTGGGACCGCTGTTGTTTAATTTATTTATCAATGATATAGAGGATGGTATTAACAGCTCTGTTTCTATCTTTGCAGATGACACCAAGCTTTGTAGCACGGTACAGTCTATAGAGGATGTGCATAAGTTACAAGATGACTTGGATAGACTAAGTGTCTGGGCATCCACTTGGCAAATGAGGTTCAATGTGGATAAATGTAAAGTTATGCATCTGGGTACTAATAACCTGCATGCATCGTATGTCTTAGGGGGGATTAAACTGGCAGAGTCACTGGTAGAGAAGGATCTGGGTGTACTTGTAGATCAAAGACTACAGAATAGCATGCAATGTCAGGCTGCTGCTTCCAAAGCCGGCAGGATATTGTCATGTATCAAAAGAGGCATGGACTCAAGGGACAGGGACATAATACTCCCCCTTTATAAAGCATTGGTACGGCCTCACCTGGAATATGCTGTTCAGTTTTGGTCACCTGTCCATAAAAGGGACACTGCGGAGTTGGAAAGGGTGCAGAGACGCGCGACTAAACTAATATGGGGCTTGGAACATCTTAGCTATGAGGAGCGATTAAAGGAGTTACAATTGTTTAGTCTTGAGAAGAGACGTTTAAGGGGGGATATGATAAACGTATATAAGTATATTAATGGCCCATACAAAAAATATGGAGAAAAACTGTTCCAGGTTAAACCCCCCCAAAGGACGAGGGGGCACTCCCTCCGTCTGGAGAAAAAAAAGTTTAGTCTCAAGGGGCGACACGCCTTCTTTACCGTGAGGACTGTGAATTTATGGAACGGTCTACCTCAGGAACTGGTCACAGCAGGAACAATTAACAGCTTTAAAACAGGATTAGATACATTCCTGGAACAAAATAAGATTAATGCTTATGAAGAAATATAAAATCTCATCCCTTCCCCAATATCGCGCCACACCCCTACCCCTTAATTCCCTGGTTGAACTTGATGGACATATGTCTTTTTTCGACCGTACTAACTATGTAACTATGTAACTATGTACACTGATCATCCCTGCCAGCCTAGTTGACATGTTTTACAATGTCAAAAAAACAGCCGATCTCAGCAAAAGAGGACATGAAACCCTGAGGCTATGTTCACATGCCAGAATTTCTGTGTGGAATTTTGCATTTGAATTCAATGGGATTCTGCTGCGCTGTGCACATAGCAGGATTTTCACGCCAGAAATTCAAATTCCGGTGTCCTCAGAAGGAATGGACATGTCTATTCTTTTTGCGGACTCCGCATGGAATACATTACTGTCTATGAGACGACAGATTTCCAGTGGTCCTAGGGCCGGCATGTTATGCCAGCGCTCTGCATTCAGGGGCAATGTCCACACAGATTTTCTGTACGGACATTGCCTTGTGAACATAGCCTGAGATTTTGGATTGGCTGTAATAGTGACATGAGTATACAGGCACTTTATCTCTGCAGCCAAGTAAACAAAGCTGACAAGGAAGACCACAGCAGTGGCGCTAGACAGCGGGGATTAATCAGGTAGTAATTGGGACAGGAATAAAACTGGATGAAGAACAGCACGGAATGGATGGAAGTGACTACTAGTGTTGAGCGGCATAGGCCATATTCGAATTCGCAAATATTCGCGAGTATATGGACGAATATTTGTCATATATTCGCGAATATTCGCATATTCGTAATATTCTTGTTTTATTTTCGCATATGCGAAAATTTGCGCGTGCGAAAATTAACATATGCGAAAATGAGCAAATACAAAATTGGCATTCGCACACCAGTCTCACACAGTAGTATTAGAGCCTTCTTTACACCACACAAGCTGGAAGCAGAGAGGGATGATCACTGTGATGTGTACTGAAAAAAAAAAAAAAAAAGAATATTCATAATTACAAATATATAGCGCTATATTCGTGAATATTCGCGAATTCGAGAATATGCGATATTCGCGAATAAAATTTGCATTGCGAATATTCGCGAGCAACACTAGTGACCACCACCAAAACAACTATGAACCATCTGCAGAATAATCTCACACTAAAGATTGTAGGGAGATGACTGAATACCTCAAGGACCATGAGGTCATAAAGTATGGTGGTCAACCAAAAAGTAGCCAGATGGGTGACTTCTTGGAAAATAATCTGCATGTCAGGAAAAATACTACAACCAGTACCAGATCCAATCCATGCTGAAGAAAGATCTTAAGAAAAAAAATGGAGTTAGGAGTCATGTAATGGAAGAAGAACTTCTAGTCCTGTAGATAATATCAGATGGAGAAAGATTGCTGGTCTTCAACATGGTAGCTGGTGGTGGGCTTAACCCTTGGTAAAATGGATGTCCTTGGGAGACAGATGCCAGGAAATGTCATTTAAAAAGTGATAACGTGAGCAAGCCATGCCCGATAAGGCTAGCCAGAACTAACTACAAGAGTGATCAATAGAACAAGGTGGAGGATGAGTTTATATTCGCTTCAGACCAGAAGTCTTCAGCATGGAAAACTTGCTATGAGTAGGCTGCCAGCAGAGAGTGGGCCACGGATAGAGTCAGAATGTGGCTCTTAGTCTACAATAGGATCCTGGTTAACATTGGGAACTTCAGGCCCCCTAACGGTTAAAGACATGGACATGGTGGCAATGGTATCTTTTATAAGATATTCCCCTAGCAGGGGAGTCTGGACAGGGGTGGCTCTGTGAAATAGTTGGGAGGAAAAAAAAAAAAAAAATATATATATATATATATATATATATATATTTTCTGTTGTAATTCTTTATTTGAATAATATAAATCACAATGTTCCCTAAAACCTTAAAAAAGGCACGCTTCAATTACAAAGCAGATGTACACCTTTAATAAGACTTGGGCAAATAAAGCATTATGGCTTCACATGTTCAAGACAAGGAGGGTCAATGCAGTTACAGTCTGTAAGTGTTCACCAATCATTTCATCTGTTTTAACAGACCACCACACTAGGAAGAACGTATAAAGATTTGCAAGTCTCCAACCTATTAAAGTTAGTATCATATATATTGAATTCTACATTTGTTTATTGGAATAAGGCAAAAGAGACCCATAAGGGAAAATGAAGTTTAAATGCAACTCGTGGTCGCACATACAGTGGTTTATACATCATGTATTTACAGAGAACCAACACAAATTGCAATACAGCTCTCATATGAGCATCTTTTATAGGTAAAGCACATTGAAACAAGTGGCAAGCCTGAAATATCACGCAATTCATTTTAAAAGCATTGTAGCTTAAACTGCTACATGTATGGACACTCTAACTACCAGGTCAGACTTTACACTTACCCCCCCCCCCCCCCGCCCCCCATTTGCCAGCTTTAGATTAAGTGCAATTATTGCTCATTACTTTAAAGAGAAAATTGGCAATAAACACTTAGTGACAACCTTTAAAGGGGTACTCTGCCCCTAGACATCCCATCCCCCATCCAAAGATCTCGGCTGCTACACCCCAAACATCCGGTGCACGCCCCCTCCCATAGACTTGCATTGAGGGGGCGTGGCCGTGATGTCACGAGCCTCCGGCGCTCCAGAGCTGCACCTGATGTTCTAAACGAACACAGAGTGCAGCAGGGAGATTGTGGGGGGTATCCTTTGGATAGGGGATAAGATGTCTAGGGGTGGAGTACCCCCTCAAGTCTTATGTTTGACCTGTCAGAGTTAATAATATATCCACCTGATTTGTCAATCTGTCGAGTACAATATCATTTGCCAGATGATAAATTAGAAAAACCATTATTTATGACCTGACAAGGAATCTCCTTTGAGATTAGTGCCAAGAGTTGAGTTGGCATTTCTGCTTAGACTTTATCCGTTCATATGAATTGGAATGGATTGAAAATATGTGGAATATCAGTAAGTATTGTGTATTCTTGATGTCATAAAACTGAGCATCATATAAATTATAATACTCAGAACTGACTTTCAGCTTTAAGCCAAGGCTTTAGGAGATAAAGATGTAGCATGTAGTCAGATATGGAGACATAGGTAGGCGACTCATTTCTACCAGATACCAGCTTCTTGTTAGGTATTTTGTTAAATATATATAGTTTCAATTAAAAGGAAATGTGTTAAATTGATGCTACTAAGGCTGCGCCCACTGCACAGCTTTTAGGAAAGTGTTACTTGTGTCCTGCAGCATGAACAGAAGCGAAGAAGGTCAGGAATGATCTGTAAAACATAGAATACTTGGCAGCTGGGCAGATTTGCTTATTATCTAAGGCATGCTTATATTAAAACTAAAATAAAAAAATGCAGAGTTTGGGTAAATATACCGTTGGTTTGTTTGTATATTCGTCAATATGTTCCTTATTCTTCTGTTAGCAGAAATCGCTGTCAGGTTTTATATATTGTATTTTTGTTTATCAACAATGAAAGTTTGTTATTCAAAATAAATAAATATATATATATATATATATATATATATATATATATATATATATATATATTAATGTAGATGGCCCACTAAACAGAAAAGTCTATCTAGTGGTTGTCAGGATCCGGAGTGGTATGCAGGGATGACATAGGTAGTGGATCCTCTATGTCAGTGAGGTGATGGCGTAGGCCGTACCAGGGGTACGGAATCTAAGGGGTTACTGGTTTTCACCAGAGTCCGCCGCAAGGCGGGATGGACTTACTGCGGCAGGTAACCCACAGGTCGTTCCACCCAATAGCGACTCAACCTCACTGACTGCTGAGTCAGGCGCGGTACACAAGGACTAGGCAAAAGGCAAGGTCAGACGTAGCAGAAGGTCAGGGCAGGCGGCAACGGTTTGCAGTCAAGGGCAACGGCAAGGGTCTGGATACACAGGCAATGGACACATGGGAACGCTTTTATTGGCACATGTATATGGGCAGGGGGCGGGGTGAATCCGATTGGTCCGAACATCTGTCATTCACCATTACACAGAGTAATGGGATTGCATACGTCACAGGGCCTCCAAAGGTCCTTAAGCAGAATACCACAGAGTTTACCTAGTCACGTGACCCGCAGGTCCTGCAATGCTATGGAACCGGTAATTAACCATTTATTTACATATTTTACTATATTTGCATCAACCTTACATAAATTACTAGGCTATTAGTTGGAACAGAGGCGACAAGGGGTAGGCTACACAACAGGGATCCCTACGTCCTAGGGACTCTGGCTATGGGGACACACCCATACATAGGTACCATATAAGATGCGGTATCGGGACACCACAAACCCCCTTACTTAAGATAAGTCGGCAGAGGGACTAGGACTAGAACAGGATGCTATAGAACAGGATGATCTATACATTTGGTGTACATTCTAAGTAGACTAAACACATTTACATTCTTTTGATACCTTTCCTAGTATCTGGATTAGGCAATTAGAAATCTATCTAGACATTTAAATGCTATCTAGACATTTAAAGCTATCTAGACATTTAATGCTATCTAGACATTTAAAGAAGATCTATCCTTTAGTTTCTAACTTCCTATACAACTTTATCAAACTTATTATACATTTTGAAGCTTACTAGACAATAAGGCAGCTATCTGACATGTAGTTGCTAGCTCCTAAGACACTTTATTATCTCTCTATACATTTTTATGAGGCTAAACTGAACATTAGCACATACTTCTATACATATGGCTAACTAGACATTAGTACAGCTTTCTATACAGTTAGCTTCAAGCTGACTAGGCATTTGTATTATCTCACACATTCTATTTGCCAACAATAAGTTACCTGTTAGTTAGTACACGAAAGGTATACTGGCTAGCTGGAAGCTAGGTCACAGTAAGGGTGGCTGCTAGGGTCTATCGACTACACGCTACTTATCCCTAGAGCACTTTCAAAACAACCTACTAGGTTATTCTTAGAATTACGTGTTTATTTTTGTATTTGCAAGAGCACCTACTGGCCAGGCAGAGCATCTCACACATGCAATGAATGAAGAAGAGAAGAAGTGTACCTAACAATGGCAGGAATTGGGTATCAATATGCTACAATTCCTAAGTGTTTTCTTTAAGTGAGATATTTATTTTGATTTATGTACTAGGAAAAATTTGAAGTAGTACATTTAAGTGAGTAATCTAGGGTACTATGAGTGCAAGTACTATTTTAAGACGGAATCCTCCCTGCTATTTTTGTTGAGACAGGTGCTAGCGATGTGCGTCAGCAATAATACTTCCCTTGGAGGAGCCGAGGTGTCCCCTGTGAAGTTACCTACTAAACACCTCTAGCATTTTATACATTTACATGTACAAGAATTAGTTGTGTTTTTAATGTTGAGTGTACACGTGCAGTACGTCGATATTTTCTGTGTACAACTCTACCTTACTTTTTATGTACATAGACATTAGACTATTTTCCCCCACCCCCTCAGCCCAACCCTATATAAGCAGTAGTTAGCTGCACATGGGCCATTTCTTTCCTAGCTGCCTCCCAGTCTGACTGGGAGAGTATGGTAAGTGAGCTATTACATCCCTGTTCACACTGGTGTGGTGCTGTGCGGTGTCCGTTGCTGCCGTGGTGCCATGTCTGCGGGGGGGTGCGGCCCATAGACTGGTTTGAGTGGCATTGGGGCTGCTCTGCCAGTGGGTCGTTCCCCCCTGTGGGCATTGGCGTCGCGGCGGTGGTGGTCGCCGCCCGGTGCTGCGCCATTTTATGCTAGGGACGTTAGGGACCCACTCTGGATAGGTGGCCTTGACGTGGCGAGTGGGCTTGTACTTTTTGATCAAAAATGTATACTAACAACCTGTTAGTTTTTGATATTATGCTGAGAAGCAATTAGATTATACAAGATTGTAGATGTGCACCATGTCTGTTTTTCTACCCGAATTCAGACTATTTTCTTATGTACAACCTTTACTTATTACTTATGTACACAGACACGAGGATACCTTCCTGTGTACAGAACCATATACATATTTACTATACATTTATCAACACTCCAACATTTAGCCTAAGAGTTCTTATGAAGCTGCTGGTATATACATAAAATAGACGTGTAAGGATCAGCAGTCCACCTACACTAGGAGTCCATTTAAAGGAAAATATACAAAATGGCGTGTAAGGATCAGCAGTCCACCTAAACTAAGAGTCCATGGAAGGGAAAGGTAAACACGGCCTTAACCACAACTCAGCCGGGTACAGTTCTTAATGAATCTCCTACAGGCTAGGAGTCTCTTGACTTAATAGTCAGGCACAAGCTTAGTGGTTACGTTGCTGAACTTTGAACTGGAACAAACTTAGCACAGTCCTGCTAGGCACAATTCTTGAACTTGGTTGCTATAAGACAAAAATGGTGAGACAGAAAAACAATAGGACATTACTTTAGAGTCTCTTTAGAAGATGTTCTTCTTTACTTTTGTAGTGCCTCTCTTGGTTCCTCTGTATCTGCCAACATCAGGGACAGGATTAGACTTAACATAGCTTTGCCACACTACATTTGTGAGGATAGACTGGTGGAAAGCAGCTTGAGAAGGGGTTATAGGCTTACTAGCCGGGACCACAGTGGGGCAATAGGGCTTGAGCACCATCTCCAAATTAGGAGCAACCCATGACCCTTTCGTTGGTACCTTAGGAACTGGCAAACTCTCACTGCTCCGAGAGTGCCTAGGTACATCTGTGGGTACCCCAGGGTTAGACAAACTCTCACTGCTCCGAGAGGGTCTAGGTACTGACTTGGGTGGCCGCAACTTTGGCCTGTTTTCTTCACCCTGTGCTGAACTTGACTCTCGACGGTATGAAGAAGATGAAGAACTTGACTCTTTACTGTACATAGAAGATGATGAACTTGACTCTTTAAGCTCCTCCTCCTTGGATACGCTGGTAGAGGCTTTAGGAGCAGACCTTTTTGGCCTCAAGTTAAAGGGATCGGACTCCCAATCCGTTGATGGGAAATACTTGAAGGGAAGCTGTGTTGGGGCTGTTGGTCTTGTGACCGCTGCAGCCCATTCTCCACGAATGCTCTGGACGGGGGTGTACTCCACAATTTCACCCACCTCCAAGGTGTAGAACTTCTTATGGAGATATGGCCTTTGCACTGCTCGCCGGTTTACGAGGATGGTCTGCCCAGTGTGGCAGTCCCATAACCTCTGACCTTGTCGAACTTGGCCCAGTTGCTGTTCTCCTTTCTAATGGCTCCTCCCCTTCTCGTGGGTGATCCCATTTACGGATGTACAATGCCTCCATTTCTTTGGTATTCTCTTGATACCGCACTTTTTCTTCATAAGGCAAATGTATGTGCTTTGGAGCATAGAGTTCTTTGTGTCGGGCCTTTAACTTTTCCATCAATTCGGCCAGCTCGGCTTCTTGACGGGTCCTTTCCCTTTCTGCAGTTGGGATTGGTGGGAGTGTTTTCCCAAGTAACGGTTGAAGTACTCTGTGCATGTACTCTATCAGCTCCTTCTCATCTCTGAACACACAGTGCGGCAGTTTTGGTGAGCAAGGTCGTGCACTTGGCAAGCTTGTTCGAGGAATGACCTCAGGGCTGGAGGAGGAAGAATAGGCCACCTCTGGTGGGGTACTTACAGCAGATTCTTCTGACGGGATCTTGGCCCACGAGCCCCAGGTCCTGTGGTGAGGGGACAATCTCACCGGTGACGCACCTCCAGGTGTCCCTGCACTGTTCGCTGGAGGTGTCTCTGGCCGATTGTCATCATCATCAGACAGTGGGGGAAGATTGCAGGCCCCCTCTTCGTCTAATGACAACCGCTGCAGACGGTCAGCAAGCTCTTGAAAAAGTTGAGTTGCGACTGCCACAACTTTCCGTGTTTCTGGCGCCATTTTGCCAACTTGACCACGTGGAATGCTGCTCTTTGCCATGTCTGTACTCTCCGGCTCTCTCCGCAGACTGAAGAGGTTGCTCTGCGTGGCGTATTTCATAGTGGGCTTCTCCAAAATGGCGCTGGGCAGGAAGGACGCTATCGGTGCAGCCCCGACTTCCGGTCCCTCCAGAAACGACTCCTGCATCTCTGAGTTCCCTTTCGACTGGGATACAGCAACTTGGCTTCCACACCCAGGGGCAGCGCTGGCTTTCTTCGTGCGCTTTTCCGGCAGCAGTTCGGCTCCGCCTGTGCCGACCGGACCAGAAGATCACAGCATGAACTCATTGCGCAGTTTACACATTTCAGCTGTAGACAAATCTTTGCCTCCCCCCTTACTTTTCTCTTGGCCCCCTTGTATGGTGCCCCACAAGCACCGTTCTTGTACACAGCAACACATGAATAAAGTTCACTTTCTGGGGGGGAGTACACTCTCACTAGTGTCAATAGTAGGCACACACCCGAATCCTGTTTGTGCAATGCCAAAAAGGCTTTGTGGAAGCCCTTAGGGGGTGTATGGTAGTGGTAGTATGGCATCGGTATATGAGGGGTTAATGTTAACCCTATAGTTCGTGACACCAGACTGAGGGCTGGTATGCTGAGGTAATGCTCCGGCCTATCACCGCCCTTTCCAGTAACGATAGGTGCATGAAATGACTGAAGGTCCACAAGGAGATTGAACTTGAACTTGAACAACTTTACTTAAGTGCTTGCGATACATCCAAGGCACAGTAACAGTCTCATGCAAACAGTCCTTATATCGCTCAGTGACTGACAGTTGTTGCAGAGCTATTTAGAAACTCTCTGAATTTGGGGTAGATATTTGCAGATCCGTCCGGATTTAGGGGTTATAATAGGTCCGTTGATGCTGCAGAGTGTCTGGAGATTGATACACTCTCTATTCTGAATTACTCAGCCGTTGCCGCAAGGCTCGGGCCTAACTCACTGCGATAGTTGCTGCGCAGATCCTTCTCATTTGACAGCCCAGGAACAAGAGAGAGAAAACATGGCCGCCGCTCCCTTATATGGGCAGGGGGCGGGGTGAATCCGATTGGTCCGAACATCTGTCATTCACCATTACACAGAGTAATGGGATTGCATACGTCACAGGGCCTCCAAAGGTCTTTAAGCAGAATACCATAGAGTTTACCTAGTCACGTGACCCGCAGGTCCTGCAACACTATGGAACCGGTATTTAACCATTTATTTGCATATTTTACTATATTTGCATCCACCTTACATAAATTACTAGGCTATTAGTTGGAATAGAGGCGACAAGGGGTAGGCTACACAACAGGGATCCCTACGTCCTAGGGACTTTGGCTATGGGGACCCACACATACATAGGTACCGTATAAGATGCGATACGGGATACCACACATAGACCAAAGGGCATGACAAGATATTCAAAGTGTCCATCTCTGGTATTGAAGGTGGTTTTCCATTCATCACCTTCACGAATACGGATGAGATTATAGGCGCCCCTTAGATCAAGTTTGGTGAAGATCTTAGCTCCACGCAATCGATCAAATAGTTCAGAGATGAGTGGTAGAGGATAGCGTTTTTTCACTGTGATCTTATTAAGACCGCGGTAGTCTATACAAGGGCGTAGAGATCCGTCCTTCCTGGCCACGAAGAAGAATCCAGCTCTGGCTGGAGAAGAAGATTTCCGGATAAAACCTCTTTTGAGGTTTGAGGAAGACCTGGCAATGGAGTAGCAATGGAGACTTGGCAGGAAGGAACTGGGTGGAGACATCACTTGTGGCAAGAAGATCCCCAACTCTTAATGTCCCCGGTGGCCCAGTCGAGGCTAGGCGAGTGACGTTGGAGCCAGGGCAAGCCCAGAAGAATTTCTGAAGTACAGTTGGGCAGCACAAAAATTCAATATGTTCATGATGGTGTACTCCAACACTCATGAGCAGAGGTTGAGTGCGGTAATGCACGGTGCAGACCAGCCTTTCTCCATTGACGGATGAAATGAAGAGAGATTTGACAAGCAGGGTAACTGGAATATTGAATCTGTTGATTAGGGAGGCTTCAATGAAACTTCCTGCAGAACCAGAGTCCAAGAAGGCCACTGCGGAGAAGGAAGTATTAGTATTAGTGGGTATATCAACCCACACAGTTATAGTCAGTCGAGGAGAGGTAGAATTCACACCTAGCAACGCCTCTCCTACGTTAACTAGGTGCAAGCGTTTCCCTGACGCGGAGGGCAAATAGGACAGTCCTTTAGGAAATGTTCAGTACTAGCACAGTACAGGCACAGGTTTTCGTTAATACAGCGAGTCCTCTCTTGTTGGGTCAGGCGAGACCGATCCACTTGCATAGGAACAGAGGCACAGGAACAGATTGCAAAGGACGCTGGAAGAGAGGTGCCAGGGGAGGAAACCGCCTGGTGCGAACAAGATCCTTTTCCTGACGAAGCTCCTGGCGTCTTTCAGTGAAACGCATGTCGATGCGGGTGGCCAAATGGATGAGTTCAGACAGGGTAGCAGGAATTTCTCGTGCTGCCAGAACATCTTTGATGTGACTGGATAAGCCTTTCTTGAAGGTCGCGCAGAGGGCCTCATTATTCCAGGATAGCTCAGAGGCGAGGGTGCGGAACTGAATGGCATATTCGCCTACTGAAGAACTCCCTTGGACAAAATTTGAAAGGGCTGTCTCGGCTGAGGAAGCCCGGGCTGGTTCTTCAAAGACACTGCGTACTTTTGAGTGGATAGAAGCAGTGCGTACTGACACTGCGTACTGAGGACTGGATAGTAGCAGTGGCAGGATCGTTGCGGTCCCACACTGGTGTGGCCCAGGACAAGGCCTTTCCAGACAGCAGGCTGACCACGAACGCCACCTTAGACCGTTCTGTAGGAAATTGGTCTGACATAATCTCCAGGTGTAGGGAACACTGGGACAGGAACCCACGGCACAGTTTAGAGTCCCCATCAAACTTGTCAGGTAGGGACAGGTGGAGTCTGGGAGCGGCCACTCGCTGCGGAGGTGATGCAGGAGCTGGCGGAGGAGATGGTTGCTGTTGTTGAGACAGAAGCTGTTGTAGCATAGCAGTCAACTGAGTCAGCTGTTGTCCGTGTAGCTCGATCTGCTGAGATTGCTGGGCGACCACGGAGGTTAGGTCAGGGACACTGGGTAGCGGGACCTCAGCGGGATCCATGGCCGGATCTACTGTCAGGATCCGGAGTGGTATGCAGGGATGACACAGGTAGTGGATCCTCAATGTCAGTGAGGTGATGGCGTGGGCCGTACCAGGAGTACGGAATCTAAGGCGTTACTGGTTTTCACCAGAGTCCGCCGTAAGGCGGGATGGACTTGCTGCGGCAGGTAACCCCCAGGTCGTTCCACCCAATAGTGACTCAACCTCACTGACTGCTGAGTCAGGTGCGGTACACAAGGACTAGGCAAAAGGCAAGGTCAGACATAGCAGAAGGTCAGGGCAGGCGGCAGTCAAGGGCAACGGCAAGGGTCTGGATACACGGGCAATGGACACACAGGAACACTTTCACTGGCACAAGGCAACAAGATCCGGCAAGGGCAGGAAGGGGAAGTGGATATTTATAGGTTCTGCAAAGATTGGACCAGGCACCAATTAGTGGTGCACTGGCCCTTTAAATTTCAGCAAGCCAGTGCACGCGCGCCCTAGGGAGCGGGGCCACGCGCGCCGGGAGGAAGCAGACGGAGGCGTGAGGTGAGTGACATGGGGCGCGATCCGAGAGCGGGCACGTCCCGTGCCTTGGATCGCGCCCCCTCCGGTGACAAGGGAGCAGCGCTCGCAGTCAGCGGTGCTGACCGGAGCGCTGCATGCAGAGGCACGCCGTGAGCGCTCCGGGGAGGCAGCGGGACGCTCGTGACAGTGGTTCTTAACCTTTTCCGCGAATATTCCCCCAAAGGATGAAAGTATGTCCCCTCTGATCCCCCTGGGCCAATATATGAGATACATATAATAACACCCTCCCATACTGCGGTGTTACACTTAGTTTAACATGCTTACCAGGCCTAGGTCTATCCCGTTCGGCGGGAGTCGGAGGGCCGCACTGATGGGTTATGTCCTTCTGCGCTGTGCTGGCATCTCCACGCAACGTCAGGGACGTCACACGACAGGCCCGGCAGCCACTGTAGCTCACATAATTTATCCGCAGCAGCAGTACAATATTGTGAGCTGGCTGATCGCAGGGGGCCCGCTGCTGAGACCCCCACCCCCCGGGATAAAATGTTTTTGCCCGGAATACCCCTTTAAACCAAACTGATCTGGCTATGCCTATAACAACCAACCACAGCTCAGCTTTCATTTAACCAAAGCTCAATAAGATATGCAAGCTAAGCTGTGATTGGTTGCTATGGGCAACACCAGACAGTCTGGGTTTCAAGCAGATTGATCCGGGCCATTGTATAATATATAAAAGCAGTAATTCCAACATTGGAACAACACTTGAATTGCTGCAGTTTGGTTTTAATATATTTTATTTTATTATATTCATTTCCATAGAATGTTATTGAACACATTAAGAGATATAAAGAGCTGCAGTTTGTTTTCAATCTATTTTACTGCAGTTTACACTGTGTGCTTTCAGTTTACACTGTGTGCTTCACGCAGCATAAAAGGGGTTAGAATATGGTCATGTGGTGAACCAGAAGAGTTGTGGTGTCTGGGGTGTTGCGGTAATGATACAGGGTCTGGTGGTATTAACCCTTAGTTGTCAGGATACCAGGGTGCGGTTTTCTTACTGTTAATGCTCCTACCACCAACCGTCCCAGAAACGGTAGGGAAAATAACGGAATGTCCACAGCAGACTTTATGAATAAACTGAAAAACTTTACTTGAAGATTTTATGCAACAGTCTTTGTACATAACAGTCTCTTAAGAGTGAACTGGAATACAGGTTCCTCACAGGTTTTGCTGTGCAAATGAAAAATTTAATTTTTCATTTTCACGGACCACCATTCCAAAAATCGGTCAAACACCTGTGGGGTGTAAAGGCTCACTGTACCCCTTATTACATTCTGTGAGGGGTGTAGTTTCCAAAATAGGGTTACATGTGGTGGTGGGGGGGGTGCACTGTTCTGGCACTATGGGGGCTTTGTGCACACACATGGCCTTCAATTTCAGACACATTCTCTCTCCAAAATCCCAATGGCGCGCCTTCTCTTCTGAGCATTGTAGTGCGTCAGCAGAGCACTTTACATCCACATATGGGGTATGTTCTTACTCAGAAGAAATGAGGTTACAAATTTTGGGGGGCTTTTTTCCTATTCTCCCTTGTGAAAATGAAAAATTTTGGGTAACACCTGCATTTTTTGTGAATTGTTTTTTTCATTTTCACATCCAACTTTAACAAAAATTCATCAAACACCTGTGGGGTGTTAAGGCTCACTATACCCCTTAATACATTCCGTGAGGGGTGTTGTTTCCATAATGGTGTCACGTGTGGGTATGTATTGTTTTGCGTTTATATCAGAACCACTGTAAAATCAGCCAGCCCTGTGCAAATCACCAATTTAGACCTCAAATGTACATAGTGCGCTTTCACTCTTGAGCCTTGAGACTGTGTAGGGGTATATGTATACATAGTGGTTTACTTTTTATTTGGTGTAGGTGTAGCGTAATGTAGGGTTTGTAGGGTACATTCACACGGGTGGGTTTATAGTGAGTTTCTTGCTAGGAGTTTGAGCTGCAGGGGAAAATTTGCCGCATCTCAAACTTGCAGCAGAAAACTTGCTGTAAACCCGCCCGTGTGAATGTAACCTGTTCAGCTGTTGCAAAACTACTACTCCCAGCATGCACTGACAGACCATACATGCTGGGAGTTGTAGTTATTCAACAGCTGAAGGCACATTGGTTGCGCAACACTGAGAGTTTGTTACTTAACTCAGTGTTTTGCAACCAGTGTGCCTCCAGCTATTGCAAAACTAGAACTCACAGCATGTACAGTCTCTCAGCGCATGTTGGGAGTTGTATTTTTGACACAGCTGGAGGCACACTAGGACACAAACTCTGTTTCACAACCAATGTGTCTCCAGCTGTTGAAAAACTGCAACACTCAGCATGCATTGACAGTCGAAGGGCATGCTTAGAGTTGTAGTTTTACAACAGCTGGAGGCACACTGCTACAACTCCCAGCATGCCCTTTGGTAGTCTGTGCATGCTGGGAGTTGTAGTAATGCAACAGCTGAATGCACACTTTTTCATAGAAAAATGTGCCTCCAGCTGTTGCATAACTACAACACCCAGCATGCACAGACTACCAAAGGGCATGCTGGGAGTTGTAGTTGGAACTCCAGCTGTTGCAAAACTACAACTCCCAGCATGCCCTTTGGCTGTGCATTCTGAGAGTTGTTGCTAAGCAACAGCAGGAGTTGAACAGGCCTGACCTCCTGCTGTATCGTGCCGCCTGAATCGCCGGGACCATCGCCGCTCCTGCCACCTGGACCGCCACTGCCGCTCCTGAAGGGACCCCAGCTGGACCAGGGAAAGGTAGGAGACCCTCGCCGGCCCCAATCTCTGCCTCGATCGCCACCCAGCAGGACAGTGATTGTGAGGTTGTTCCAACCGATCAATCTCGTGATCCTGAGGTGGCACCCGTGCCACCTCACTCCTGCTGGTTAAGGGTGAATGGGGCTCGGACAGCCCCATTCACCCTTTTTTTCCGGGTCACCAGATACCCGATTGACCCGAAATTGCAGCAAATAGCCGGTCTGAATTGAGGGAGCGTCTAAGGACCCCCCTTGGCATTTGCACAGGATGCCTGCTGATAGATATCAGCAGTCATCCCGGTCTGGTCCCCACCCGGCGCGCGGCGGGGACCGAAATTCCCACAGGTGTACAGGTACACCCTGGGTCCTTAACTACCAGGGAGTCAGGGCGTACCCATACGCCCTGGGTCCTTAAGGGGTTAACAATAGATGTGCTACCAACGTTCCTGAATAACCAATATGTGATGTTCCAGCACGGGATATGCATCTCACAGTCCGATCAGCTTGAGACCCTGCACGACCCCAGGGCTCACCTGCATTGTACCCCTATAATCTGTACAATTGTATATTATGTGTAAAGGACCTTTCATATGGTCACATGGTTATTGATAACATGATAATAGTTGTCACATGTTTTGTTTCCCAGAAGGCATCGGGTGGCCAGATGACCTGTAACTAGCCTATGGGCTCCTTCACCCCATTTATAAGAGGGGGAGGTACTACAATCACTCTCTTAGATCCTGAGGTCAAGTCCAATCCAGACGTCACCGAGCCAGTGTGCAGATCATCTGGAGGCCTCAAGCCTAAATTACAGCCACAAGTCAGTAAGTCAAGTCATCTCTGTCTGCTGTCACTATCTTCAGACAAGTCAAATCTATTATAGTATACAGTGTGGCTGTGCTAGAGTCTGTCAAAGTCACTGCAAGTCCCAGCAAGCAGCAACATCTTTTGTGTTACTGGTCACCTCTCTGGGATCCTAGCCTAACTGTAAAGACTGTACCATCTGTCTACATCAGTAAAGCTACTGTTAACCCTGACCTGGCCTTGGACTCTTATTTGCCCTGCCTAACTAGGACTAGCGGTGCTACCATTTGGGTTGTTCTTGGTTGAATCCACGCCCTGGTTTCACAAACATTTAGGGGTTAACACCATCTGCCCCTGGGCTACAACATCTGCCCCATCCACCTCACTTCGCACCCCCGTGGCACACCACAAATACTCAACAATAGATGTGCTACCTTACGATGTTAAGAATATATATATATTTTATATAATATATATTTATTGTAATTGGTCACTACTGTATGTAATTATTATGCACCTTGTTTGGGCTATTTAAAGAGCCCCTTAATTCACTTTAACATGCTTGAAAAAGACGATGGGAGATCGTTGAAGCGTTGCACCTTTGTATTGTGCTGAGAATGAAATAAACTTCACCTGGATTGATATTTTCTGTGTTCTGCCGTTTTTTCTTGTGGATATATATATATATATATATATATATATATATATTAACCCCTTAACGACATGCACCGTAAATGTACAGCGCTGTATAGTGTCACTTAGCGCATAGCGCCATTTACGGCATGGCTGTGATGCAAGCGCAGGAGATGCGCTCGCTTCATTCCTGAGGGTTCCGTCAGCAGGCGCGGACCTGCCGGTAATGGCGGACATCAGGGATCGCGCTGATGTCTGCATTTAACCCCTCAGTTGCCATGATCAATACAGATCACGGCATCTGCGGCAGTGCGGCATTTATAATGGCTGATATGATCGCCTACGGCACTGGTGTCCGTCTCCCGGTGTCTTCTGCACTGATCTGCCTTTCAGCAGACCAGAGAAAAAGATCGCCGATAATACTGATCACTTCTATGTCCTATACATAGCACAGAACAGTATTAGCAATCTAATAATTTCTATAAGTAGTCCCCTATGGGGACTGAAAAAGTGTAAAATAAATGTAAAAAACAAGTTTTTAAAAAAGTTTTAAAAAATTTTGAAAAATCCCCTCCCCAATAAAGTTTAAAATCACCCCTTTTCCTCATATTTAACACAACTGGTCCCTAAAGGAAGTCAGGGATCACTTTCTACAAAAAATTACTAAAGCCCGGGGCAAAGAAAGCCCAGGGCACAAGATCCCTATTACAGGGAGACTTCCCTAAAACTTAACTTTTAATGGTGCTCTAATAAAATAGTTTGTGACCAAAACGTTAAAAACTCATGTCAAGGTTCACAGTAATCTGATAACTGTGAGTAAGATCACTAAGGTAATTGTATAGGGAACTGCAGTTTCCCTTTATCTAAGTGAACCTAAACAGATTTAAAACACTGACATTTGCCCCCCTCTACTAGTTTCGGCGCTACTGCACCGTCCTCAGGCGGAACAATGGGCAAACACCTTCCCACGTGTAAAGCACTTCCTTATATATGGTCTGTTTGTGCTGTCATCACTCAGCAACAGGTGTATCAACCTATCCTGAGTGCTTGATGTTAGGGAACCAATCACATAAACCCATTCCGGTTTACCTGTCCTGGATTGTCCAATCACTATGTTGCTACCTTACCTGTAAACTCCGTGCGCCGTACTTCCGCATTGTGCCCGCTCATGTGATCTGTCACATGATCGCAGGGCCGTCTCGTTCATAGGCGCGCATGCGCGCAGACTTAGAATTTTTCTTGGGCTAATATGCCAGTGCCCCTGTACTGTATTACCGAGTGTCCCTGACGCGCACGCGCGCAAACTTAGAAACTCTGTCATGTCAGCGCCGCGATACGCCTGCACTATCACACGGAGCCCCCGGCCGCACATGCGCGCGGACTTAGAAGTTTATCATATGCATGTGCCTACGCTACCATATAGGATAGCTGTGCATATTTGCATAGAGCACAAATACTGATATATTGGCTCTCATTCTATCAGGTATGCGATAACCGTATATCTAGGATTTAATATTAAGTTACCTTAGGTGTCCACCTCTATAACATATAAATCGCATTCACAAACAGGTAAGTATCTACTGTTGAATTTCATTAATACACTAAAATAAAATAAAATGAAATAAATGATGTCTCTCAGATAGCTAATTGTATTGTGAACAGGACAGGTATATTACTTTCTTGGATTATTGTGTTGGTTTCTGTATATATTTCAATCATCAGAAGTATCAGAAGTACATGGGAAGATAGAAGCTGGTCAATTCATAATGTAATGAAACAAGTCTTGTATACATAAACTGGTTCATGCTTATTCCAGAAATGCAGCAAAGGAAAAGCCTTCATTTCCACAATACAATTAGGTATCTGAGAGACATCATTTATTTCATTTATTTTTATTTTAGTGTATTAAAGAAATTCAACAGTAGATACTTACCTGTTTGCGAATGCGATTTATATGTTATAGAGGTGGACACCTAAGGTAACTTTATATTAAATCCTAGATATACGGTTATCGCATACCTGATAGAATGAGAGCCAATATATCAGTATTGGTGCTCTATGCAAATATGCACAGCTGTCCTATATGGTAGCATAGGCACATGCATATGATAAACTTCTAAGTCCGCGCGCATGCGCGGCCAGGGGGCTCGGTGTGATAGTGCAGGCATATCGCGGCCCCGACATGGCAGAGTTTCTAAGTTCGCTCGCGTGCGTGTCAGGGTCACTCGATAATACAGCACAGGGGCACTGGCATATTAGCCTAAGAAAAATTCTAAGTCCGCGCGCGTGCGCGGCTGTGAACGAGACGGCCCTGCGATCATGTGACAGATCACATGAGTGGGCACAATGCGGAAGTACGGCGCACGGAGTTTACAGGTAAGGTAGCAACATAGTTATTGGACAATCCAGGACAGGTAAACCGGAATGGGTTTATGTGATTGGTTCCCTAACATCAAGCACTCAGGATAAGTTGATACACCTGTCGCTGAGTGATGACAGCACAAACAGACCATATATAAGGAAGTGCTTTACAGGTGGGAAGGTGTTTGCCCATTGTTCCTCCTGAGGACGGTGCAGTAGCGCCGAAACTTGTAGAGGGGGGCAAATGTCAGTGTTTTAAATCTGTTTAGGTTCACTTAGATAAAGGGAAACTGCAGTTCTCTATACAATTACCTTAGTGATCTTACTCACAGTTATCAGATTACAGTGAACCTTGACATGAGTTTTTAACGTTTTGGTCACAAACTACTTTATTAGAGCACCATTAAAAGATAAGTTTTAGGGAAGTCTCCCTGTAATAGGGATCTTGTGCCCTGGGCTTTCTTTGCCCCGGGCTTTAGTAATTTTTCCCCATATTAATACAAAAAAGCAAAAAAATATCATAAATAATAAACATATTTGGTATCATCGTAAATGTCCAAACTATAAATATATAATGTTAATGATCCCTTACGGCAAACGGCGTTAACGTAAAAGAAAAAAAAGGGAAAAGTGTCTGCTTTTTTTGTCACATCAAACTGCAAATTTTTTTTTTATAAAAAATGATCAAAAAAAATCATATATATGCACATATGGTACCAAAACAATCTACAGATCATGGCGCAAAAAATGAGCCCTCCCACATCTCTGAATACGGAAAAATAAGAAAGTTAGAGGTGGTCAAAATAGGGCAATTTTACGTACTGATTTTGTAAAAAAAAGTTTGAGATTTTTTAACAGCAGTGCAATAATAGAAAAGTATGTAACCATGGGTATTATTTTAATCGTATTGACCCAGAGAATAAAGAAAACATGTAATTCTCATGCAACGTGTACAGTGCGAAAACTAAACCCCCCCAAATTTGCTAAATTAGATTTTTGTTTAAATTTCCTTACACAAAAAAATATTTTTTTTGTGGTTTACCATACATTTAAGGGTAAAATTAGTGATGTCATTACAAAGTACAATTGGTCACACAAAAAACAAGCCCTCATATGGGTCTGGGAATGGAAATATAAAAGAGTTATGAATTTTAGAAGGCGAGGAGGAAAAAGCGAAAATGCAAAAATAAAATTGGCCTTAAGGTCAAAAAGGGCTGTGTCCTTAAGGGATTAAATGTTGGCACCTCGGAAATTTTTTAAGGAAATTAAGTATTTCTCACAGAAAAGCATTGCAGTGAGGTTAAGTTTCTACTTTGCTTTATTTTTTGAAAAACGGCAAGAAAAAAACGCCAAATCTGCCGCATGCCGTTTCTTTTTCATCAACGGCCGGGACCCGCGGCTAATACCACACATCGCCGATCGCGGCAAATTGCGGTATTAACCCTTTAGAAGCGGCGGTCAAAGCTGACCGCCGCTTCTAAAGTGAAAGTGAAACTATCCCGGCTAGTCATCGCAAATCACGGCGTCACGAACAGCTTACAGGACACCGGGAGGGCCCTTACCTGCCTCCTCGGTGTCCGATCGACGAATGACTGCTCCGTGCCTTAGATCCAGGCATGGGGCAGTCAAGCGCCGATATCACTGATCACAGGCGTGTTAATACACACCAGTGATCAGCATAGGAGATCAGTGTGTGCAGTGTTATAGGTCCCTATGGGACCTATAACACTGCAAAAAAAAAAAAAAGTAAAAAAAAGTGTTAATAAAGGTAATTTAACCCCTTCCCTAACAAAAGTTTGAATCCCCCCCCCCTTTACCCATAAAAAAATAAAACAGTGTAAATAAAAAAATAAATAAACATATGTGGTATCGCCGCGTGCATAAATGTCCGAACTATAAAAATATATCATTAATTAAACCGCACGGTCAATGGAGCACGCGCAAAAAATTCCAAAGTCCAAAAAAGCGTATTTTTGGTCTATTTTTATACCATTAAAAAATTAATAAAAAGTGATCAAAAAGTGCGATCAAAACAAAAATAAAACTGATAAAAACTTCAGATCACGATGCAAAAAATAAGTCCTCATACCACCCCATACGTGGAAAAATAAAAAAGTTATAGGGGTCAGAAGATGACATTTTTAAACGTATACATTTTCCTGCATGTAGTTATGATTTTTTTCCAGAAGTACGACAAAATCAAACCTATATAAGTAGGGTATCATTTTAACCGTATGGACCTACAGAATAATGATAAGGTGTCATTTTTACCGAAATATGTACTGCGTAGAAACGGAAGCCCCCAAAATTACAAAATGGCGTTTTTTCTTCGATTTTGTCGCACAATGATTTTTTTCCCGTTTCGCCGTGAATTTTTGGGTAAAATGACTAATGTCAATGCAAAGTAGAATTGGTGACGCAAAAAAATAAGCCATAATATGGATTTTTTGGTGGAATATTGAAAGTGTTATGATTTTTAAAAGGTAAGGAGGAAAAAACGAAAGTGCAAAAACTGAAAAACCCTAAGTCTTAAGGGGTTAAAAAAAAATATAAAAAAAGATATAGTAGAGAAGGAAAAAATTGTATCTAACGAAATTTATCTTTTTTTATAACAAAATGTTTATTAATTTTTAAAACAGGGATCAATTTATGTGGGCGGGCAGGGACTTAAAAATGTAGCCGACAATAATAAAAATGTAGTGTGTGTGTTTTTCACTTTTTTTCTTTATTTTTCAAATTTTTAAGGTAATACTACTACTCCCAGCGTGGAACACACTGTTTCATGATGGCAGTAGTAGCACCTGTACTAATTGACAGATCGCCCATTGCGATCCTACTGTATAATGTATAGATGCGTCCGGCTGCTCTTCTATGGACCCCTGCACTGATATATATACACACCTATTCATATTTCCCGCAGAGAGCTGGGATTGGCGAGATGGTTCCAGCCACTCACAACTCTCTGTCGGAAATATGAATAGGTGTATATATACGTCAGTGCAGGGGACCATAGAAGAGTGGCCGCCCGCATCTATACATTATACATGAGGATTACAGCGGGTGTCAGGAGTGACATCCTCTGTAATCTTTCCTTAACTGCAGGTACTACTACTCCCAACATGGAGCGCACTCTGCTCCATGCTGGGAGCTGTCGTACCTGCATTAATAGACAGATCACAACAGGTGTCAGAAGTTACACTCGCTGCAATCTGTCTATTAATGCAGGTACTACAGCTCCCATCATGGAGCAGAGTGTGCTCCATGTTGGGAGTAGTAGTGCCTGCAGGTAAGAACAGATCACAGCGGGTATAACTACTGACACCCGAGGCGATCGTCCTTTCTATTGCAGAGATGCAGAGCGGCTTTCTCCAGCGCTCACATCTCTGCACTATACTCCGGCCAGTAATGTGAATAGAACATCACTCATTTATATTTCCCTCTGAGAGCGGTGATTGGCTGCAACCATCCACCCAATCCCCACTGTGGGCGGAAAGCATGAATGAGTGATGTTCTATTCACATCACTGGCCAGAGTACAGAGCAGAGATGTGAGCTCTGTATAGAGCCACTCCACATCTCTGCTATATTATGGACGATTGCATCAGGTATCACGATTGACACTTGGGGCGATATGTCAATTAGTACAGGTACTACTACTCCCATTATGGAACAGTCTCCCATGCTGGGAGTAGTAGTACTACCTAAAAATGTAAAACATAGAGGAAAAAAGTGAAACACGCACTTTATTAAAAATGTAATTAAAATGTATTTAAAAAAATTAAAATTTTGTTAAATACATATTTTTTTTCCATCACTACTGCATCCTTTTTTTAAAAATTTTTTGGTACCCAACAAATTTTGGGTACCAAAAAAAAAACATGCCAAGGAGAAATTTCCACACAAATGAAAAAACGACAGGAGAAACTGCATAAAAAACGCCAGATGCAGGACATTGCACTGGCGTTTTTTCAGGCGTTTTTTTCAACCAAAAAATGCAGGACAAAAAACCAAGTAGAAACTTAGCCTAACAAGTGTTTTGCTATATACATGTTTATTTCCTATGTGTGTATTTGAACTTAACCTCTTAAGGACCCAGGACATACGGGGACGTCCCCGCACCCTGGGCTTTAAGGACCCAGGACGTCCTCGTACGTCCTGGCGTTTTCCGGTCCCTGTCACCCGCCGGGCAGAGATCGGAAGCGGATGCCTGCTGAAATGCTTCAGCAGGCATCCAGGGCAAATGCCGAGGGGGCCATGATCGCCGCAAATCGCGAGGGAAATCGCCCTTGCGATACCGGGCTGATCGGGTCTCTGGGACCCAACCGCCCGGTAATTTTGCATGATCCAAGCTGTCACTGACAGCCAGGACCATGCTTAAGTATAGGAGCGAGGTGGTAAGCCTGCCACCTCCTCCTATCCCCTGCGATTCCTCAGTTAGCTAACCGACCAATCGCAGGGGGGGGGGGGGGGGCGGTTACTTCCCCCCACCCTGCCCGGCCCCTTGAAGTCCGGAGAGGACGAGAGGAAGACCGGAGGATGCGGCGAGGGATGGGGGAGTGCTTACCTCGTCCCTGAAGACCCGGATCCCGGCGATGAAGACTGCGGCGGTGGCGACAGGTGAGTTCCTCTTCAGCCGCGGTCGGGCCCTTTACAGCAATGCACGTCGCCGTAAAGCGACATGCATTGCTGTATTGGGACCCTGTATACTACAACTCCCAGCATGCCCAGACAGCCCTTGTCGTGTGGGCATGCTGGGAGTTGCAGTTTTGCAACTTCTGGAGGTCCACAGTTTTGGGACCACTGTGCCCTTCCAGATATTGCAAAACTACACATCCTCAGCATGCCCTTACTGTCCAGGCATGCTGGGAGTTGTAGTTCTGTAACATCTGGCCCTTCAGATGTTGCAGAACTACAACTCCCAGCATGCCTGGACAGTTTTGGCATACTGGGAGTTGTAGTTTTGCTCCATCTGGAAGGGCACAGATTGGAAACCACTGTATTAGTGGTCTGCAAACTGTAGTCCTCCAGATGTTGCAAAACTACAACTCCAAGCATGCTGGGAGTTGTAGTTCGGCAACATCTGGCTCTAAAGATGTTGCCGAACTACTACTTCCAGCATGCCTGAGAATGTTTGGGAGTTGTGGTTTTGCAACAACTGGTGGCACACTGGTTGGGAAACATTGTCTGTTTCCTAACTCAGTGTTTCCCAACCCGTGTGCCTCCAGCTGTGGCAAAAGTATAACTACCAGCATGCACTGATAGACTGTGCAAGCTGGGAGTTGTAGTTTTGCAACAGCTGGAGGTCCCCCCCCCTGTGAATGTACAGGGTACATTCAAATGGGCAGGGGGCTTACAGTGAGTATCAGGCTGCAAGTTTGCAATGCAGCAAATTTTGCGCGGCAGCTCAAACTCGCAGCGGGAAACTCGCTGTAATCCCCCGCCCATGTGACTGTACCCTAAAAACACTACACTACACTACACTAACACACAATAAAAGAAAAAGTAAAAAACACTACATATACACATACCCCTACACAGCCCCCCTCCCCAATAAAAATGAAAAACGTCTGGTACCCCACTGTTTCCAAAATGGAGCCTCCAGCTGTTGCAAAACAACAACTCCCAGTATTGCCGGACAGCCGTTGACTGTCCAAGCATGCTGGGAGTTTTGCAACAGCTGGAGGCACCCTGTTTGGGAATCACTGGCGTAGAATACCCCTATGTCTACCCCTATGCAAATCCCTAATTCAGGCCTCAAATGCGCATTGCGCTCTCTCACTTTGGAGCCCTGTCGTATTTCAAGGCAACAGTTTAGGGTCACATATGGGGTATCGCCGTACTCGGGAGAAATTGCCTAACAAATTTGGGGGCTTTTTGTCCTTTCACCCCTTATGAAAAGGTAAAGTTGGGGTCTACACCAGCATGTAAATACATTTTTTACACTAACATGCTGGTGTTGTCCTATACTTTTCATTTTGACAAGAGGTAAAAGGGAAAAAAGCCCCCCAAAATTTGTAATGCAATTTCTCCCGACTACGGAGATACCCCATATGTGGGCGCAAAGTGCTCTGGGGGCGCACAACAAGGCCCAGAAGGGAGAGTGCGCCATGTACATTTGAGGTGATTTGCACAGGGGTGGCTGATTGTTACAGCGGTTTTGACAAAAGCAAAAAAAAAAACACATGTGACCCCCATTTCGGAAAATACACCCCTCAAAAAATGTAATGAGGGGTGCAGTGAGAATTTACACCCCACTGGTGTCTGACAGATCTTAGGAACAGTGGGCTGTGCAAATAAAAAATTTTGTACAGCCCACTGTTCCAAAGATGTGACAGACACCAGTGGGGGGGGGGGGGGGGGGGGTAAATGCTCACTTTACGCATTGTTACGTTCCTCAAGGGGACTAGTTTCCAAAATGGTATGCCATGTGGGGGTTATTTTGCTGTCCTGGCACCATAGGGGCTCCCTAAATGCGACATCCCCCCGAGCAAAATTTGCTATAAAAATGCCAAATATGACTCCTTCTCTTCTGAGCATTGTAGTGCCCTTCAGGTCAACTTATGGGGTACCTTCATACTCAGAAGAAATGGGGTTACTAATTTTGGGGGTTATTTTCTGCTATTAACCCTTGCAAAAATGTGAAATTTGGGGGGGAAACACACATTTTAGTGAATTTTTTTTTTACGTATGCAAAAGTCGTGAAACCCCTGTGGGGTATTAAGGCTCACTTTATTACTTGTTACGTTCCTCAAGTGGTCTAGTTTCCAAAATGCTATGCCATGTGTTTTTTTTTCCTGTCGTGGCACCATAGGGTCTTCCTAAATGCGACATGCCCCCGAGCAAAATTTGCTCTCAAAAAGCCAAATATGACTCCTTCTCTTCTGAGCATTGTAGTTCGCCCGTAGTACACTTCAGGTCAACTTGTGGGGTACCTTCATACTCAGAAGAGATGGGGTTACAAATTTTGCGGGGTATTTTCTGCTATTAACCCTTGCAAAAATGTGAAATTTGGGGGGAAACACACATTTTAGTGAAATTTTATTTTCATTTTTTTACATATGCAAAAGTCGTGAAACACCTATGGGGTATTAAGGCTCACTTTATTCCTTGTTACATTCCTCAAGGGGTCTAGTTTCTAAAATGGTATGCCATGTGGGTTTTTATTGCTGTTCTGGCACCATAGGGGCTTCCTAAATGCAACATGCCCCCCAAAAGCCATTTCAGAAAAACGTACTCTCCAAAATCCCCTTGTCGCTCCTTCGCTTCTGAGCCCTCTACTGCACCCACCGAACACTTTACATAGACATATGAGGTATGTGCTTACTCGAGAGAAATTGTGCTGCAAATATAAGTATACATTTTCTCCTTTTACCCCTTGTATAAATTCAAAAACTGGGTCTACAAGAACATGCGAGTGTATATAATGGAGATTGTGAATTTTCTCCTTCACTTTGCTGCTATTCCTGTGAAACACCTAAAGGGTTAAAACGCTGACTGAATGTTATTTTGAATACTTTGGGGGGGTGCAGTTTTTATAATGGGGTCATTTGTGGGGTATTTCTAATATGAAGACCCTTCAAATCCACTTCAAACCTGAACTGGTCTCTGAAAAATTGTGAGTTTGGAAATTTTGTGAAAAATTGGAAAATTGCTGCTGAACTTTGAAGCCGTCTGGTGTCTTCCAAAAGTAAAAAACACGTAATTTTTATGATGCAAACATAAAGTAGACATATTGTATATGTGAGTAAAAATATTTTTTTGGGGAATATCCATTTTCCTTACAAGCAGAGAGCTTCAAAGTTAGAAAAATGCTAAATTTTCAAATTTTTCATAAAATTTTGGGATTTTTCCCCAAGAAAGGATGCAAGATACCACAAAATGTTACCACTATGTTAAAGTAGAATATGTCACAAAAAAAACAATCTTGGAATCATATTGATAAGTAAAAGCATTCCAGAGTTATTAATGTATAAAGTGACAGTGGTCAGATGTGCAAAAAATGGCCTGGTCCTAAGGTGTAAAATGGCTGGGTCCTAAAGGGGTTAAAGGGGTATTCCAGGCCAAAACTTTATTTTATATATCAACTGGCTCCGGAAAGTTAAACAGATTTGTAATTTACTTCTATTAAAAAATCTTAATCCTTCCAATAGTTAATAGCTTCTGAAGTTGAGTTGTTGTTTTCTGTCTAACTGCTCTCTGATGACTCACGTCCCGGGAGCTGTGCAGTTCTTATGGGGATATTCTCCCATCATGCACAACTCCCAGGACGTGACATCATCATTGAGCAGTTAGACAGAAAACTTCAGAAGCTAATAACTATTGGAAAGATTAAGATTTTTTTAATAGAAGTAATTTACAAATCTGTTTAACTTTCCGGAGCCAGTTGATATATAAAAAAAAGTTTTTGCCTGGAATACCCCTTTAACCCAAAAAGGGAGGAAAAAAAGCTAATTGGACATAATGTCAAACCAAACTCGAAAAATGGTCTGGACAAAACTATTTTCACCCTTCCAAGATTGTGGAAAAATAAGATTGTTTCAAGCATGTGATGCTCCTTTAAACTCACCTGGGGCAAGTAACAGGTGTGGACAATATAAAAATCACACCTGAAAGCAGATAAAAAGGAGAGAAGTTCACTTTGTCTTTTTATTGTATGTATGTGTGTGCCACACTAAGCATGGATAACAGAAAGAGAAGAGAACTGTCTGAGGACTTGACAACCAAAATTGTGGAAAAATATCAACAATCTCAAGTTCACAAGTCCATCTCGAGAGATCTAGATTTGCCTTTGTCCACAGTGCACAACATTATCAAGCAGTTTGCAACCCATAGCACTGTAGCTAATCTCCCTGGGTGTAGACGGAAGAGAAAAATTGATGAAAGATGTCAACTCAGGATAGTCCGGATGTTGGATAAGCAGCCCCAAACAAGTTCCAAAGATATTCAAGCTGTCCTGCAGGCTCAGGGAGCATCAGTGTCAGCGTGAACTATCCATCGACATTTAAATGAAATAATACGCTATGGCAGGAAACCCAAGAGGACCCCACTGCTGACACAAAGACAAAAAAGCAAGACTACATTTTGCCAAAATGAACTTGAGTAAACCAAAATGCTTCTGGGAAAACGTCTTGTGGACAGAGGAGACCAAGATAGAGCTTTTTGGTGAAACACATCATTCTACTGTTTACCGAAAACGGAATGAGGCCTACAAAGAAAAGAACACAGTACCTACAGTGAAATATGGTGAAGGTTCAATTATGTTTTTGGGGTTGTTTTGCTGCTTCTGGCACTGGGTGCCTTAATGTGTGCAAGGCATCATGAAATCTGAAGATTACCAACATATTTTGGTTTACACTGTACAGCCCAGGGTCAGAAAGCTGGGTTTACATCCAAGATATTCGGCCTTCCTGCAGGACAATGACCCCAAACATACGTCAAAAAGCACCCAGAAATGGAAGGCAACAACGCGCTGCAGACTTCTGAAGTGACCAGCAATGAATCCAGATCTAAACCCCATTGAACGCCTGTGGAGAAATCTTAAATTTGCTGTTGGGAAAAGGCGCCCCTCCAATAAGAGAGATCTGGAGCAGTTTGCAAAGGAAGAGTGGTCCAACATTCCCGCTGAGAGGTGTAAAAAGCTTATTGATGGTTACAGGAAGCAATTGATTTCAGTTATTTTTCCAGAGGGTGGGCAACCAAATATTACGTTAAGGGTGTCAAAAATTTTGTCCAGACCATTTTTGGTGTTTGGTGTGACATTATGTCCAATTCGCTTTTTTTCCTTCCCTTTTTTGGTTTAGTTCCAATACACACAAAGGGAATAAACATGTGTATAGCAAAACATGTGTTACTGCAATCCTTTTCTGTGAGAAATACTTCATTTTCTTGAAAAGTTTCAGGGGTGCCAACATTTATGGCCATGACTATATATATATATATATATATATATATATATATATATATATATATATATATATAGTTTAAGTGATACCTGAAAATTATTAATCATTTTATCATGGGAAAGATTTTAAAATAAAACAAACCCAACAATATATACAAATATAACCACCTTCTCATGTGGCTCCTCTAACGTGAATAGACATAAATAATAATAATAATAATAAACACACTGAACATGACCTTACACTAGGACCCCAACAACAATTATGTCATCATCATTTTTGGCGTAACTACAACTTCTACATTCAGACCATTTGGTTGTTCCTCATAAAGCCTCTGTTTTTGTCTCTTAACCAGAGTGAAGGGATAACCTCTGGCTATAAACAGTTTATAGCCAGAGGTTATCCCTCCACTCTGGTTAAGAGACAAAAACAGAGGCTTTATGAGGAAAGGAGCGGACAGAGGAATCCCAGAACTAAAAGGGATCAGACAACACGTATTCCATTTATTTCCACCTTTAATGAAGTATCAGGACAGATTGCCCAAAAACTAAAAAAACATTGGCACTTAATCAGTGAAAGCTTTCCCAATATTCCTGAATTTAGGGAAATGCCCCTCATGTCCTATCGCAGGGCCAGAAACCTAAAAGATGATCTAGTAAAAGCGGATGTGTCTAAACAAATCCAAACACATAAATATGTCTCGGTACAGGCTAAAGGATGCTTTCCCTGCAGGAGGTGCGTGAATTGTAGGTACATACAAAAGGGAAGTACATTCACGCACCCCCAGACAGGTAAATCCTATCCCATAAAATTCTATCTTAATTGTGAAAGTGAGTTTGTGGTCTACATTTTATGGTGCCCCTGTGGACTTATCTATATTGGAGAGACAAAATGTGAGTTCAAAGTAAGATTGAATCAACATAGATATTCTATACGTAAAGGGAGAGTCGATTTACCAGTGTCCAAGCATTTTTTGGAAGCGGGACATCGAGAACAGGATTTGAAGTGTATGGTGGTGGATCACATCCCACCATTGAAGAGAGGTGGGGATAGGGTCTCCACACTACAAAAAAGAGAATTGAGGTGGATATATGACCTCAATTCACTCAAACCAAATGGTCTGAATGTGTAGTTACGACAAAAATGATGATGAGATAATTGTTGTCGGGGTCCTAGTGTAAGGTCATGTTCAGTTTGGTTATGTACTTTATAAGTGGTACTATTTATTAATACTTGTCGTCCTAATTTTCAGAAATTTTGAAGTACATATCATCTACGTTACAATCAAGCAACCCGGAGAAAAGAACCGAGTACCTCAATATGGATCCGTAATATTTACTTTTTTTGTTAAATTTTATTTTTTTACCAATATAGTGACGGCGCCCCTACATCATTATGGTTATCGTAAGATACTTATCTCTTATGCTTTCTCACTAAAATATATCTATCAGCAATGTTGTACCCTGGTATGATTGCTACGTGTATGATGGGTTGCCGTTGGACACCTCTGTATTGGCAATAACGGTCTGGTGGAAAATCCTGGTAACCAGGAGGTGAGGTTTTACCAATCTGGTAGGGATAAGCGTACTTTGGGGCCCTATGGATTCCATAAGTCGCACCCAGATCTGTGCAGCACATAACAGAGGGCAAGTGTCCAGGTCCCTTGACTGTTTTCTAGCATGTGTGCGGGGTTACAATATTGGAATAAAAAGATCTATATTATATATTTAGTAATAGAGTGAGGTGCTTTGCCAGCAGTTCACTACATGATTTACTATTCATTTGCCCTGAGTTAACATGGCGCTGGTGATCACTTATGCATATACTGAGCATGCGCTGAGAGCCACGGAGCTTGGCCGCGATGCGCAAGTCACTGCTGGTCTGACAAGCCGAGACGTCTCTATGACTACTAGGGACGCCATTACTATGATATGTTGAACTCCGGTGACACCGGAAGTGGATCCCGGTGTCCCATGTGGGACTCGGGCTTGCGGATCATGACACGTTTGCTAAGAGGCCGTCTAAACAAACGGGACTGCTTGATTTGGTAACGTTTTTAACCCTTTATTTCACCATTGTGTTTACACGGTCACTGTCATAATTGTATGTACATATCACTATCCGATCCTATGAGTTATTGGAGATCGGAACACAGGAATGTATACACTTAACACTACTGTATTGGATGCACTGTATTGATTATGTTTTCCCTTATTGGTTTGTATATTTTATACTTTGTTTATGATATGTCAGATGTCACATGATATGCAAATGTTGATGATGTCACTTATCTGGGGATGTATTTAACCCCGCCTGTATCACTTGTAAATCACTTGAAAATGGTAGTGAGAGATCGCTGAAACGTTGTCAATTTTCCTTGGAATAAAGCACTTGATTTTTTTTCACCTATTCTGGTGTGCTGCCTATGTCCATTTATATTCAAAGAGGACCGGAGCACTGGGGTTCTAGGGCTTGCACCCAACCATCTGGATACTAGGAGGTGAAGCTTTATACAATAATTTTTATATATATATATATATATATATATATATATATAGGCATTTGGGTGTGCGCATTTTGGAGGCTTTACACATTATCATTTTATTATATTATTTTTTTATTCATTTTTATTGTTACATGTCACAATATATGCTCGTATTTGAGAATTATACTTTCGCGTTTTGGTTTTTCCCTGCGACTCTTAGGACTTGACTGCACCGGACCTCAGCAAAGACTTAAAGGGGTACTCCGCTGCTCAGCGTTAGGAACAAACGCTGGAGCCGTCGCCGGGAGCTTGTGACGTCATAGCCCCGGCCCCTTATGATGTCACACCCCACCCACTCAATGCAAGTCTATTGGAGGGGGCGTGACGGCTGTCATGCCTCCTCCCATAGACTTGCATTGAGGGGGCGGGGTGGGGCGTGACATCATGAGGGGCGGGGCTATGACTTCACAAGTTCCCAGTGCTGGCTCCAGCGTTTGGAACAGTTTGTCCCAAACGCTGAGCATCTGAGTACCCCTTTAACTGAAAAACAAGAGACTGAGCTAACTCCTCCCAGGGCTTATATGAGGGAGACTGGGAGGGGTCCCATAGGTCACCCTTAGGTCACATGGTCACTGATACCTCTCTGGGTTACAACCACATGGCACTTTAAAGCAACACTGTGTGTGGACAGCTCTCTACCTCGTGTTTCTAGCACCAGTACACGGGCTAGCCAGCAGCTTCCCCGGACCGGATCAACGGTATAACAAAGGAATGTACAGCGCCAATTGCGGTAAAATGACAAGTACTTTATTGTAGGATCAGCGGATACAAACTTGCATCAGGCATGAGCCGAGGTGTTTCGGACCGTTTCAGGTCCTTATTCATGGCATAACACACAAGATAAAATCCAAACTTGAAATACTTTCTTAGGAACATCACATGTATCATGACATCACACTTAATAATGATATGTGGAAAACATGGAAATGGAACAATGGATGTGTATGAACACATGAATTCAGCAGAAAAAACCCACACAAAAAATAAATTCAATTATACAGCAGCCCTACACAAAGTAATAAACAAAATATAAAATAAAAAATAAATAAGGGGGCAGGATAAATTAGATGGACACATCAATAGATTAGGTCATGTCTCAAGTTCATTTCATTCGGCTCTTTTGTGTTTAACACGAAAATCATATAGGATTCTCTATTGAATAACTTAAGTTTCAAATTGCCCCCTCTAACACTGTTTTGGACCGGTTCTATTGCATTAGCGCACAATGTGGATACATCCCCATTATGTTTGTACCGAAAATGTTGGGACAAGGCTGATATGATAAATTGTTCACCTCTGGCATCAGATATGTGACGTCTAATGCGGGTTTTGAGGGGGTTCGAAGTGCATCCCACATACTCCCATCTACAGGCAGAACAAGCAGCTAAATAAACAACCGAAGTTGTATTTAAAAAAAAAAATGTGTTTGTTTATTACTTTGTGTAGGGCTGCTGTATAATTGCATTCATTTTTTGTGTGGGTTTTTTATTCCTGAATTCATGTGTACATACACATCCATTTCTCCATTTCCATGTTTTCCACATGTCATTATTAAGTGTGATGTCATGATACATGGGATGTTCCTAAGAAAGTATTTCAAGTTTGGATTTTATCTTGTGTGCTATGCCATGACTAAGGATCTGTAACGGTCTGAAACGCCTCGGCTCCTGCCTGATGCAAGTTTGTATCCGCTGATCCTACAATAAAGTACTTGTCGTTTTACCGCACTTTAGTGCTGGACATTCCTTAATCACATGACACTTGTTTAATTCACATGTCAATGGTTGTTAAATACATAACACTTTATATACAATACACAGCATAAAGATAACTGTACAAGGGGAACAGGTGCAGGGGCCCAGGGGACACTGCAGGGAGGCTGCCTGACAGGGCAGCTAGGGTACAGGGGTACAACTCCTGTACCGGGCCACCACAATTTCACCCATACATAATTCATTATTGGTTTTGTAGTCCATTTTGTGGTAAAATGAAGGACATTGGGCTCTGCAATAAAAAAAAAGCCTTTGTAGATAAAGAAATAAATAAAAGAGTTTTGGCTCCTAGAAGCAAGGATAAAAAAAACAATCATATTAAAATGTTCTGGTCTTCAACAGGTTAAATCTGCATTCCTGGAGAATAAATGATCTAAGGCCAGTAGCTAGCATTAGCAATTTCATAACAAGACCAACAAAATGGCTGCCGTTTGCTTTGATATCCTTGGCAAGACATGACATCACAAAACCAACACTGTGTGACATCACAATGATGTACTTGCATAAAAGAAGGAGACACAGCTGGAGCTGCTGAGTTGTGGATGAAGAGGCTGAAGATTTAGCTGAAGAAAGAAGCTGCTGAAGATACAGATGGAGAAAGCGGGATCCCTTTTAAGGGGGATCTATTGAATAGTGTCTAAGTATCACTGTATCGTATAGAGTAGAAGTATCATTGCATTGTATTGTATAGAAATGAATAAGTATCATTGTATTGTATAGAGATGTATAAGTACCATTGTGTTGTATAGAGATGGTAATAGTCACACTCAGCAGCAGGAGGCAGACGATAGACGTGATCCAGGGTTATGTCCGATCGCCACTTGTGGGGTCAGGAAGGAATTATTTTTTCCCCTGAGATTGAAATCTCCGGGGTTTTTCTTCGCCTTCCTCTGGATTACCCGGCGGTGGCTCTTCTTCAGGTTTACTCTGTCCTGGACCCGATAAAAAGAGTCACAAGCTGCATTATTTAATAGAATATGAAACCTCTGCCTACTGCTAAGGACACTCTTAAAAGGGCATTAGCAGCTGTGGCCACCACCTGATTTACTACTATTTGTAACTGGACTGGCCTCTGTTTTGGGGTACATGTCCAGGTGTAATGTGGCTAATGCCCCTGTAAGATCGCCCTAATAAAAATATAATTAAAAAGTGCAAATAAAGCTCTTTAATAAAAAAGTGCATCTAAAAGATAAAAAGTGTTTCTGGTGTCATTTGTTCTAGAATTGTTCCATAGTGATCTGGGCTTGGTGGTGTCTCACAATCTCCCTCGGCCCAGTGGGTTGAAATGAGTGTCAGAAATGAGTGTAAACTATTCCAGAAATCTACTCCAGTGCATAGATGAGTACATTTCAGAGTGTGGAGTGGGGTCAATAAAAGATGCATCAAATTTAGGATCTGTACCCCTTTATAAATTGGGTGCATCCCAATCTGGTGTACTTGTTCTTTAGGACCGGAGTTTTAAACTTGTCATAATAAATTCAACCATGATAAAATCCATCACCACTAGGACTGCAAGGACATGCGCCGCCACCATTGACAGCAATGTAGTACACGGGGGTTCTGGCGAAAAAATGAACGTCTGCTGCGAAACTCTGCAGGGTGCACTGCGTAGCAAAATCCCATTGAAGAGATTGGGAGGCTGCTGCACCAGAAATGCTTTAGTGTGAAAACAAACAAACAAACCTCTACTTACCAGTTTATTCCATACTGCATCCAGCACCTCTACACTGATCATCCCTGCCAGCCTAGTTGACATGTTTTACAATGTCAACAAAACAGCCGATCTCAGCAAAAGAGGGCATGAAACCCTGAGGCTATGTTTACATGCCAGAATTTCTGTATGGAATTCTGCATTTGAATTCAATGGGATTCTGCTGTGCTGTGCACATAGCAGGATTTTCAAGCCAGAAATTCAAATTCCGGTGTCCTCAGAAGGAATGGACATGTGTAAGGATCCCGACTGGTAGCAGGAAGCGGTACTGGTAGTGGATCCTCTGTGTCAGTGAGGGATTGGCGTGGACCGTACCGGAGGATTGGTTCTAAGTAGTTACAGGTATTCACCAGAGCCCGCCATAAAGCGGGATGGTCTTGCTGCGGCGGTAACTACCAGGTCGTGTCCCCCGGTAGCGGCTCAACCTCACTGACTGCTAAGACAGGCGAAGCACAGAAGGGACAGGCAGAGGCGTAGTCAGACGTAGCAAAAGGTCAGGGCAGGCAGCACGGGTTTGGAGGCGGTAGTCGTTAGCAACGGGTTCAGCAACGGCAAGGAATACACAATAAACACTTTCTCTTGGGCTCTGAGGCAATACAAAGATCCGGCAAAGGCAGGAAGGGGCAGGGACGCGCGCGCCGGGAACTACATGACAGGGGAGCAGAGGAGAGAGCCGGAGCGGGTGCCGGTAAGTAAGGATGGGCCACGGGCCGTGCGTGGGGACAGCCCGCAGCGCGGACCACATCCCTGCCGGCGACAGAAGCGAAGTGTCCCTGGTCAGAGAGTCTGACCGGGGCACTCAGCGTTGACTAACGCAGTGAGCGCTCCGGTCCAAGAGCAGAGGACGGAGCACTCAGCGTTACAACATGTCTATTCTTTCTGCGGACTCCGCATGGAATACATTGCTGTCTATGAGACAACACATTTCCAATGGTCCTAGGGCCGGCATGTTATGCCTGCACTCTGCATTCAGGGGCAATGTCCACACAGATTTTCTGTATGGACATTGCCTTGTGAACATAGCCTGAGATTTTGGATTGACTGCAATAGTGACATGAGTATACAGGCACTTTATCTCTGCAGCCAAGTAAACAAAGCTGACAAGGAAGACCACATCGGGGATTAAACAGGTATTAATTGGGACAGGAATAAAAGTGGATGAAGAACAGCACGGAATGGATGGAAGTGACCACCACCAAAACAACTATGAACCATCTGCAGAATAATCTCACTGTAAAGATTGTAGGGAGATGACTGAATACCTCAAGGACCATGAGGTCATAAAGTATGGTGGTTAACCAAAAAGTAGCCAGATGGGTGACTTCTTGGAAGATAATCTGCATGTCAGGAAAAATACTACAACCAGTACCAGATCCAATCCATGCTGAAGAAAGATCTTAAGAAAAAAAATGGAGTTAGGAGTCATGTAATGGAAGAAGAACTTCTAGTCCTGTAGATAATATCAAATGGAGAAAGATCGCTGGTCTTCAACATGGTAGTTGATGGTGGGCTTAACCCTTGATAAAATGGATGTCCTTGGGAGACAGATGCCAGGAAATGTCATTTAAAAAGTGATGACGTGAGCAAGCCATGCCCGATAAGGCTAGCCAGAACTAACTACAAGAGTGATCAATAGAACAAGGTGGAGGATGAATTTATATTCGCCTTAGACCAGAAGTCTTCAGCATGGAAAACTTGCTATGAGTAGGCTGCCAGCAGAGAGTGGGCCACGGATAGATTCAGAATGTGGCTCTTAGTCTACAATAGGATCCTGGTTAACATTGGGAACTTCAGGCCCCCTAACGGTTAACCCCTTAAGGACCTAGGGCGTATGGATACGCCCTGGCTTTCTGGTACTTAAGGACCCAGGACATATCCATACGCCCGGGGGAATTTCGGTCCCTGCCGCGCCCTCCGGGCCGGGACCAGACCGGGATGCCTACTGATATCGTTCAGCAGGCATCCCGTGCAAATGCCAAGGGGGGTCATCAGACCCCCCGTGTCGGCGATCGCGGCAGATCGTTAGTGAATTCACACTAACGATCTGCCGGGATTCGGGTCATACGGGTCACGTGTGACCCGATGACCCGGAGATACAATGTGATCGGGGGTGTACAATTCACCCCCTATCACCCACTGTATCTATGGGGAGGTGGCGATTTTGTCACCCCCCCAGGAGCGCTGCTATTGGCTGAACGATCGTCCAGCCAATAGCAGCCGGAAGGGGAGAGGTTAACTGCATCTTCTTGCAGCTCTGCCCGTTAACTGAGTTCAGTCAGCGGGCTAAGCTGCTCGAAGGTGCCAGGGACCCCCCCTCTGTGCGATCAGAGCCCCCTCAGGGAAGAAGATCTGCAGGGACAGAGCAGGGAAAGAATACACTCCAGGGCAAGGTAGGAGTGAGTGTAAAAAAGTAAAAAAATAAATAAATCCCGCCCCTGGCCCCCAATAGGTCCCCAAGGGTCCACCACAAATTTTTCAGTGTGACCCGGGCCCTATTAGTGGTTCAGGGCGCTCCATCTGCCCACCATTTTTTTTTTGTCCGCAATTTTTTTTCCTCCCTTATATAACGGTGTGTGATTTCTAATCACACACCGTTATATCTAATATTTACACCAAGCACTCACTACATACATCCCCGCCCCCCCCCCCCCACACACCCTCCCCCCCCCCCCCCCCCGCCACAGTAGAAAAAGGCGATGGCTCGCCAGGCATTTTGGGCAGCGGAGGCATACGCTTTTTTTACCTCCGACTCCGAATCGGTCAGTGAGGACGATGAAGATCCAACATTCCTTTGTTCTTCATCGTCCTCCTAATCATCTAGTACTGAGAGACGCCACCAGGCGAGGCCACGCACCCCCCATGAAAGTGGCCCAGTGGCCGGCACAAGTACGAGCGACAATGCCGCTCGTACTAGGAGTCCGACCCCCCAGGCGATTTTACCGGAGCCCCCTTCCGGTGAACCTGTCTGGAGACCCCCAGAGGGTTATCAGCCATGGGTTCCGGAGTTTGTTGGCGACTCCGGAATCCGGATTGACACCGCTGGGTTCACTGAATTTGACTTTTTCAGTTAATTTTTCAGTGACAGCCTGGTCAATCTAATGGTGGAGCAGACAAATCTGTACGCCAGGCAGTTCATCGCCCACCACCCTAATTCTTTTTTGGCCAGGTCCAATGAATGGTACGCCGTCAGTGCAGCCGAAATGAGGACATTTTGGGGCCTCGTGCTGCACATGGGCCTGGTCAAAAAGCCAAGTGTCAGGCAGTACTGGAGCGGGGACATCCTATACCAGACCCCGCTGTACAGTATGGCCATGACACAGAAGCGGTTCGAGGCCATACGGAAATGCCTGAATTATGCAGATAATGAGGCATGTCCACCTCGAGGTGATCCCGCCTATGACCGGCTTTACAAAGTGAGTCTGATCATCGATCACTTTGGGGCCAAATTTTTGGAGGCCTACGTACCGCTCAGGGACCTCTCTGTAGATGAGTATCTCATCAGTTTTAAGGGGAGACTCATATTCCGCCAGTATATTCCCTCGAAGCGGGCGCGGTATGGCGTGAAGCTTTATAAACTTTGTGAGAGTACCTCCGGGTACACTTACAAGTTTACTGTGTATGATGGACGAGATTCCCGTATTGATCCCCCAGATTGTTCCCCCACTTTGGGTGTTAGCTGGAAAATCGTTTGGGACCTTATGTACCCATTGCTGGATAAGGGTTTCCACGTGTACGTGGACAACTTTTATACCAGCATCCCTCTCTTCACATCCCTTACCGCCAGATCCATGTTCGCTTGTGGGACCGAGCGGAAGAATCAGAGAGGCCTCCTTCTAAATTTTCTGCAGACACCTATGCCCAAGGGTGAGTCCCGTGCCCTTGCCCATGAAAACCTGTTGCTGGTCAGGTATAAGGATAAGAGGGATGTCCTTATGCTGACCACTATTCATGGAAACGGCAGCTCACCTGTCCCTGTGCGAGGTACCACAACAACGGTCCTCAAGCCCGATTGTATTCTGGACTACAATCGGTATATGGGGGGAGTTGATCTTTCTGATCAAATCCTGAAGCCATATAACGCCATGCGGAAAACACGTGTATGGTACAAGAAAGTTGCGGTCTACTTGGTACAGGTTGCCATGTACAACTCTTTTGTACTGTACCAGAACGCTGGCAGCACAGGGACATTCCTCCAGTTCCAAGAAGAAGTCCTAAAGGCCCTGATCTTTGCTGACCGGGAAAGAGCAGGCCGGAGTTCAGAAGGAACTGAAGTAATAGGTGCCAGGATCATCCCAGGCCAACACTTTCCAGGAAAGAACGGACGAACCCAGAAAAAATGCAGAGTGTGTCACAGGAGGGGGATACGGAAGGATACCGCCTATCAATGTGACACTTGCCCCGATCATCCGGGCCTCTGCATTAAAAACTGCTTCAGGGAGTATCACACTTCCATGCGGTACTAAATTTTCCCTTTTCATTTTAATTTTCCATAATTTGACCCCAATGTACAAGTCCAGAGTACATTCCAAATTTAACCCCATAAAACCACTAAATTGCCCCCAAAAAATTTGCAGCAAAAAAATAAATAAATAAATAAACTGATAAGACCTCTGGGGGTATTTTTTCAAAAAAACGGGTCATGCGTCACTGAGTCACTATCATCGGGGACTTTTTATGTTGCCTCAAATGCGCAGTGCTCTCTCTCCACCTGAGCGGGGTGCGCATTTGAGGCAATAGGTTAGGGACGGCCACACGCATCACATTCCCAGAATGATGATTCAGAGCATAGGGTTTGGGGTGGGCATATTCTTTAGTTTTGACTATGCTCTGGGTCATCATTCTGGGAACATAACCTGTGTTAGGATTCGGCAGGCTGGTTGTGAACTCTCTGTGTCAGCGAGGGATTGGCGTGGACCGTGTCAGTGGACCAGTTCTAGGTTGCTACTGGTATTCACCAGAGCCCGCCGCAAAGCGGGATGGTCTTGCTGCGGCGGTAGCAACCAGGTCGTATCCACCGGCAATGGCTCCACCTCGCTGGGACAGAAGGACTAGACAGAGGCAAGGTCAGACGTAGCAGAAGGTCGGGGCAGGCGGCAAGGTTCGTAGTCAATGGCGATAGCAAGAGGTCAGGAACACTGGTAAGGCAAACACTATAAACGCTTTCTCTGGCACAAGGCAACAAGATCCGGCAAGGAAGTGAAGGGGAAGTGAGGTTATATGAGCAGGGAGCAGGTGGAAGCTAATTAGACTGATTGGGCCAGGCACCAATCATTGGTGCACTGGCCCTTTAAATACTCGAGAGCTGGCGCGCGCGCCCTAAGGAGCGGAGCCGCGCGCGCCAGGACGTGACAGCCGGGGACCGGGACAGGTGAGTGACTTGGGATGCGATTCGCGAGCGGGCGCGTCCCGGTATGCAAATCGCATCCCCGCGGGCAGTGTCAGAGAAGCGGACTTCATACCAAGAGATGCCACACCCACGTGAGCTGGGTGCGTGCGTTTCCCAGACGTGGAGGACGAATAGGGCAATCTATCAAGAAATGTTCGGTACTAGCGCAGTACAGACATAAATTTTTATCTCTACGGCGAGTCCTCTCTTCATGGGTCAGACGAGACCGATCCACTTGCATAGCCTCCTCGGCGGGAGGCACTGGGGTAGATTGCAAAGGATACTGTGAGAGAGGTGCCCAGAGATCAAGGTCTTTTTCCTGGCGGAGCTTCTGGTGTCTTTCAGAAAAACGCATGTCAATGCGGGTGGCCAAATGGATAAGTTCATGCAGGTTGGCAGGGATTTCTCGTGCGGCCAGCACATCTTTGATGTTACTGGATAGGCCTTTTTTGAAGGTCGCGCAGAGGGCCTCGTTATTCCAAGATAATTCGGAGGCGAGAGTACGAAATTGGATGGCGTACTCGCCTACTGAAGAATTACCCTGGACCAGATTCAGCAGGGCAGTCTCGGCAGAAGCAGCTCGGGCAGGTTGCTCGAAGACACTTCGAATCTCAGTGAAAAAGGACTGTACGGAGGCAGTGACTGGATCATTGTGGTCCCAGAGAGGTGTGGCTCATGACAGGGCCTAGCCAGACAGGAGACTAACCACGAAAGCCACCTTCGACCGTTCTGTAGGAAATTGGTCCGACAACATCTCCAAATGTAGGGAACATTGTGACAGGAAACCACGGCAAAGTCTAGAGTCCCCATTAAATTTGTACGGCAGGGACAAGCGGAGGCCAGGAGCGGGCACTCGCTGCGGAGGAGGTGCAGGAGCTGGCGGAGGAGATGGTTGCTGCTGTAGCTGTAGCAGAAGTTGCTGTAGCATGGCGGTCAACTGCGACAGCTGCTGTCCTTGTTGGGCGAACAGTTGTCCAAGTTGCTCTATCTGTTGGGACTGCTGGGCGACCACTGTGGTAAGGTCAGCGACAGCTGGCAGCGGGACCTCAGCGGGATCCATGGCCGGATCTACTGTTAGGATTCGGCAGGCTGGATGTGGATCCTCTGTGTCAGCGAGGGATTGGCATGGACCGTGTCGGTGGACCGGTTCTAGGTTGCTACTGGTATTCACCAGAGCCCGCCGCAAAGCGGGATGGTCTTACTGCGGCGGTAGCAACCAGGTCGTATCCACCGGCAACGGCTCAACCTCGCTGACTGCTGAGAAGGCATGGGACAGAAGGACTAGACAGAGGCAAGGTCAGACGTAGCAGAAGGTCGGGGCAGGCGGCAAGGTTCGTAGTCAATGGCGATAGCAAGAGGTCAGGAACACTGGTAAGGCAAACACTATAAACACTTTCTCTGGCACAAGGCAACAAGATCCGGCAAGGAAGTGAAGGGGGAGTGAGGTTATATGAGCAGGGAGCAGGTGGAAGCTAATTAGACTGATTGGGCCAGGCACCAATCATTGGTGCACTGGCCCTTTAAATCTTAGAGAGCTGGCGTGCGAGCGCCCTAAGGAGCGGAGCCGCATGCGCCAGGATATGACAGCCGGGGACCGGGACAGGTGAGTGACTTGGGATGCGATTCGCGAGCGGGCGCGTCCCGGTATGCGAATCGCATCCCCGCCGGCAGTGTCAGTGCAGCTTTCCCGGTCAGCGGGTCTGACCGGGGCGCTGCAGAGAGAGGAACGCCGCGAGCGCTCCGGGGAGGAGCAGGGACCTGGAGCGCTCGGCGTAACAACCTGTTTTATAATTTTATGTCCCACTGTACCCCATTTTAGTAAATTACCCCATGTAACGTTTATAATTACCCCATTTAATGCCACTTGAGGGGGGTCCCACTGCTCTGGCTCCACAGGCAGCGATTTCGAAGCTCAAGGCCCCTGACTGCACTCCTGTTCTTCTGTGACTGGTCCAGATATGAGGTATGTCCTTATTCCAAAGAAATGTATTTACAAATTTAAATTTTTTTTGCTGTTCTGGCACTAAATGCAACATTTCAGCAAAATTTGCAAATGTGACTCCTTCTCTTCTGAGCATTGTAGTGCGCCTGCAGTGCACTTGACGTCCGCACATGGGGTATTACCATACTCAGAAGAGATGGGGTTACACATTTTGGCGGGCATTTTATCCTATTAACCCTTCAAAAAATCTAAAATTTGGGGAAAAAACTGCATTTTAGTAAAAAAATAACAAAAAAAAAATGTACACATCCAAAGTAGTCAAACACCTGTGGGGTGGTAAGTCTCACTGGACCCATTGTGACGTTCCTTGAGGGGTGTAGTTTCCAAAATAGTATGCCATGTGTTTTTTTTTTTTTTACTGTTCTGGCACCATAGGGGCTTCCTAAATGCGACATGCCCCCCAAAAACCATTTCTGCAAAATGTGCTTTCCGAAAGCCAAATGTGACTCCTCTTCTGAGCATTGTAGTGCGCCCACATTGCACTTACACACATGGGGTATCACCATACTCAGAAGAGATGGGGTTACAAATTTTGGGGGGCATTTTCTCCTATTACCCCTTGTAAAAATGTAAAATTTGGGGGAAAACCAGCATTTTTGTGAAAAATAATTTTTCTTTCATTTACACATCCAACTTTAACGAAAAGTCGTCAAACACCTGTGAGGTGTGAAGGCTCACTGTACCCCTTGTTACGTTCCATGAGGGGTGTCGTTTCCAAAAGAGTATGATATGTGTTGTTTTTTTTTCGCTGTTCTGGCACCATAGGGGCTTCTTAAATGTGACATGCCCCCAAAAACCATTTCAGAAAAACTCACTCTTCAAAATCCCATTGTCGCTCCTTCCCTTCTGAGCCCTCTACTGCGCCCGCCAAACACTTGACATACACATATGAGGTATTTCCTTACTCGAGAGAAATTGGGTTACACATTTTAGGTAGATTTCTCTCCTTTTACCCCTTGAAAAATTCAAAAACTGGGTTTTCAAGAACATGCAAATGTAAAAAATGAAGATTTTGAATTTTCTCCTTCACTTTGCTGCTATTCCTGTGAAACACCTAAATGGTTAACACACTTACTGAATGTCATTTTGGATGCTTTGAGGGGCACAGTTTTTATAATTGGGTCATTTGTGGGGTATTTCTAATATGAAGGCCCTTTAAATCCACTTCAAAACTGAACTGGTCCCTGAAAAATTCAGATTTTGAAAATTTTGTGAAAAATTGGAAAATTGCTGCTGAACTTTGAAGCCCTCTGATGTCTTCCAAAAGTAAAAACTTTGCAAACATAAAGTAGACATATGATGCAAACATAAAGTAGACATATTGTGTATGTGGATCAATGTATAATTTATTTGAGATGTCTATTTTCCTTATATGCAGAGAGCTTCAAAGTAAAAAAAATGCAAAATTTACAATTTTTTCATCAAATTTTGGAATTTTTCACCAAGAAATGAAACAAGTATCGACAAAATTTTACCACTAACATAAAGTAGAATATGTCACGCAAAAACAATCTCTGAATCAGAATGAAAGGTAATGGCATCCCAGAGTTATTAATGCTTGAAGTGACAGTGTGCAAAAAATGTCCGGGTCCTTAAGGTACATGGACATGATGGCAATGGTATCTTGGATAAAATATTCCCCTAGCAGGGGAGTCTGGAAAGGGATGGCTCTGTGAAATAGTTGGGAGGAAAAAAAAAATAAAATATATATATTTTTTTTTTTTTTTTTTTTTTCTGTTGCAATAATTTGAATTTATATAATTCACAATGTTCCCCTAAAACCTTTAAAAAGGCACGCTGCAATTGCAAAAATGTATCCAAATGCTACAAAGCAGATGTACACCTTTAATAAGACTTGGGCAAATAAAGCATTATGGCTTCACATGTTCAAGACAAGGAGGGTCAATGCAGTTACAGTCTGTAAGTGGTCACCAATCATTTCAACTGTTTTAAAAGAAAATGAGCATCCATGTCAGAAGAACAGACCACCACACTAGGAAGAACGTATAGAGATTTGCAAGTCTCCAACCTATTAAAGTTAGTATCATATATATATATATAATTCTACATTTGTTTATTGGAATAAGGCACCCATAAGAGACCCATAAGGGAAAATTAAGTTTAAATGCAACTCGTGGTCGCACATACAGTGGTTTATACATCATGTATTTACAGAGTACCAACACAAATTGCAATACAGTTCTCATATGTGCATCTTTTATAGGTGAAGCACATTAAAACAAGTGGCAAGCCTGAAATATCACGCAATTCAATGTAAAAGCATATTCCGTCAAGTGACCGCGGGCTGTAAGTGTTATGACAGAGGGAGCTCCCTCTGTCTCCTTTGCAGCACCCCGCATCGCGATCGCGGGGTGCTGTGTGTGGCCGCGGCTGGCCGGGGCCTGCCGCACTGCCGGGAGTGAAGTTCACTTCACTCCCAACAGTTTAACCCTAACAGCCGTGGTCAGAAGTGACCGCGCTGTAAGGAGTTCTGACAGAGGGAGGGAGCTCCCTCTGTCTCTCCTGCAGCACCCCGGAGCATCGCGGGGTGCTGCTGCATACCTGGGCAGCCGGGGGTCCTACAAAGACCCCCAGGTCTGCCCTGGGTATTGCCTGTAGGACGTGCCAGAGGCACGACCTAATATGCTGCCTGCTAGTGAAAACTGACAGGCAGCATATAACTGCAATGCTTTGGAATACTAAGTATTCCAAAGCATTAAAAAGTGTAAAAATAAATAAATACAATAAAATAAAAGTGTAAAAATAAATAAAAAATTTAATAAAAGTGTAAAAAAAAAAAATTATATATATATATATATATATATATATATATATATATATATATATATATATATATATATATAGGTATAATAGAAGGCAACTGCAGCACACCAACTTAAAGTGCAAAGAAGTGATTTATTCCAGAAAATACAGGCAACGTTTCTGTGGCCTCACACCACCATTTTCAATAAATATTAAAAATGCATTTATTAAATGAATCTAATAAAAAAAATGCATAATGTGTAGGATCGCATTGGCGGACATCCGCAGCATGTAATATGCTGCGGATGTCCACCATGTGATCCTACACATTATGCAGCAGTCACGGTAATGAGCTCCCTGCTGCGGCTGGGTAGCTTTGTGTGTCCTCTCATAGCGGCAGCAGTCCCGCCAGCAGTCATGAGCGGACACACTGAGCTACCCAGCCGCAGCAGTGATGGCTATATTCGCCATGAGCGGGTGCTTATTCCCACAACATGGCGGATATATCCATCAGGAGCCTTTACTGTCACAGACAGACGCGTTATACTGCTAGCTGACCAAGGACCAATCAGAGAGGTCCCTGGTCCAGCCAATAACTTGTAGGGGTGCGGTATATAAATGGGGTCACTTGTGGGGGGTGGAGGTACTGTTCTGCCCTGAAAGCCAAATGGCGCTCCACTCCTTCTGAGTCCTACCACGCTGCCAAGGAACCATATATGGCCAAAGCGGGGGTATTTCCGAACATGGGACAAGCAGCTAAATAAAATATAGGGTGCATTTCTTTCAATATCAGAAGTGATGTACAAAAAATATGCCCCCCAAATGATGCATTTGTGAAAAATTGCAAATTTCGAATTATTAACACTGACTTTGTAATAATTCCTGCCAAAAAACTATGGTGTTAAAATACTCACTGTACCCCCTAGCGAATACCTTGAGGAGTCTAGTTTTTAAAATGGGGTCATTTGGGGGGGTGTTCCTATGTTCTACTACCTTTTAATTTCTGCAAACCTTGCATAGCACACAAAAAAAGATGTACTTTTCAAATTTTCAAAATTTCAAGTTAAATTGTTAGGGTTCTAACTAATTTAAAATGTTAATGAAAAACAAAAAAATGTCGTCAAAATAAAGTAGACATCTGAAAGTATAAGTTTCATAAACTATTTGGTCAGTAAGTATAAATATATGCAACCTATTAGTGTTAAAATAGCAAAAAATCGTAATTTTTTGTAAAAATTTCATAATTTTTTACATTATAAAAAAAAACTACAAATGATATCGGCTTACTTTTACTATGTACATGAAGGACAACTTGTGACAAAAAAACAATGTCAGAATTATCGTGATTGGCAAAACGTTACCAGAGTTATTCTCTCATAAAGACAGACATCCCCGATTTGAAAAAACAGACCTGGTCTTTCAGGGGCGTACAGGTTTATTTGTATTGGTCCTTAAGGGGTTAAAGGGGTACTCCGCCCCTAGACATCCCATCCCCCATCCAAAGATCTTGGCTGCTACACCCCAAACATCCGGTGCACGCCCCCTCCCATAGACTTGCATTGAGGGGGCGTGGCCGTGATGTCACGAGCCTCCGGCGCTCCAGAGCTGCACTTGATGTTCTAAACGAACACAGAGTGCAGCAGGGAGATTGTGGGGGGTATCCTTTGGATAGGGGATAAGATGTCTAGCGGCGGAGTACCCCATAAAGTCTTATGTTTGACCTGTCAGAGTTAATAATATATCCACCTGATTTTTCAATCTGTCGAGTACAATATCATTTGCTAGATGATAAATTAGAAAAACCATTATTTATGACCTGACAAGGAATCTCCTTTGAGATTAGTGCCAAGAGTTGAGTTGGCATTTCTGCTTAGATTTTATCCGTTCATGTGAATTGGAATGGATTGAAAATACTGTATATGCCGGCGTATAAGACGACTTAGCGTATAAGACGACCCTCAACTTTTACAGTTAAAATAAAGAGTTTGGGATACACTTGCCATATAAGACTACCCCTCCTACCGCGATATACGGTACCTTGTAGTTCCCCCCACATTAGGTAGGCATTATGTTCCCCCACATTAGGTAGGCAGTATAGTTCCCCCCACATTAGGTAGGCAGTGTAGTTCCCCCCACATTAAGTTGGCAGTTCCCCCACATTAAGTTGCCAGTTCCCCCACATTCGGTTGCCAGTTCCCCCACAGTAGGTTGCCAGTTCCCCCACGTTGGATTGCCAGCTCCCCCACATTAGGTCGGCAGTTCCCCCACATTAGGTCGGCAGTTCCCCCACATTAGGTCGGCAGTTCCCCCACAATAGGTCGGGAGTTACCCCATATTAGGTCAGCAGTTACTCCACATTAGTAGGCAGCTCCCCCACATTAGTAGCAGTTCCCCCACAATAGTAGGCAGCTCCCCCACATTTGTAGGCAGCTCCCCCCACATTAGGTCAGCAGTTCCCCCACAATAGTAGGCAGCTCCCCCCACATTTGTAGGCAATTCCCCCACATTTGTTCAGCATTTCCCCCACAATAGTAGGCAGTTCCCCCACAATAGTAGGCAGCTCCCCCCACATTTGTAGGCAGCTCCCCCCACATTTGTAGGCAGCTCCCCCCACATTAGGTCAGCAGTTCCCCCACATTAGTAGGCAGCTCCCCCCACATTAGATTGGCAGCTCCCCCCAAACAGACATACAGCTTCCAGCCATATACAGTGTATGGCTGCAGGCTGTATGTCTGTACTGGTCTGCCCCCACAGTGTTCCGATCACTGCTCCTCCGGCCTAGGTCACCATCTACTGCTATGGCCTATGGACCATAGCAGTAGGTGCCGGGACCGGGGAGCGGTGACCGGATCACTTAAGATAGCACGGCCGGTCACTCACCAGGCCCTGGTCGGCGCATGTCCTCCTGGTCCTGCGCTCCTCTGCCTTTATGGTTGTAGGCATGGGACATCACTGATATCCCATGCGTACAAACATAGAGATGGATCACTGGACCGAAGGAGGATCGCAGGAGCACATGCGCCGCCGGGGAATGGTAAGTGACGGCGGACATCCTTATGTCCCGAAAATATTTTTCGGGACACAGGGATGTCCGGCATAGGAATACCTATGATTATCTGCCCGGGCCGGCTCCTGTGTGTGGCTGCAGGCTGGGGCCAGCCAGAGCAGGTAAAAACTAATACTGTATACTAAAAACCAGGGGGCCTCCAGCTGTTGTAAAACTACAACTCCCAGCATGCCCGGACAGCCTTTGCCGTGCTGGGAGTTGTAGTTTCACAACAGCTGGAGGCACCCTGGTTTTTAGTATACAGTGTTAGTTTTTACTTGCTCTGGCCGGCCCCCGCCTGCAGCCACACACGGGAGCCGGCCTGGGCAGATAATCAGAAGTTTTCCTATCCCGACACTCAATACCCGGCGTATAAGACGACCCCCGACATTTCAGAAGAAAATTTGGGGTTAAAAAATCGTCTTATATGCCGGGATATACAGTGTGGAATATCAGTAAGTATTGTGTATTCTGGATGTCATAAAACTGAGCATCATATAAATTATAATACTCAGAACTGACTTTCAGCTTTAAGCCAAGGCTTTAGGAGATAAAGATGTAGCATGTAGTCAGATATGGAGACATAGGTAGGCGACTCATTGCTACCAGATACCAGCTTCTTGTTAGGTATTTTGTTAAATATATATAGCTTCAATTGAAAGGAAATGTGTTAAACTGATGCTACTAAAGCTGCGCCCACTGCACAGCTTTTAGGTAAGTGTTACTTGTGTCCTGCAGCATGAACAGAAGAGAAGAAGGTCAGAAATCATCTGTAAAACATAGAATACTTGGCAGCTGGGCAGATTTGCTTATTATCTAAGGCATGCTTATATTAAAACTAAAATAAAAAAATGTTTGGGTATAAATACCGTTGGTTTGTATATTCGACAATATGTCCCTTGATTAGGGGATTGTATAGATCCGCAGGCCTACTACCCCACCTTCCCCTTAAACAAGACACAACTCCAATATTGTGGTAGTAAAGGCCACAGCGGACCATTTTATTAACCTTTTTAACCAACAAAATATATAAATTTTCATGTATAAATATAAATATCATACAAAACACAGGGGTAATAACATAACTCCTAATAATCATGTAAAGTGCAACAAACATTTTAACCCCTGAGATAAACCAACCCCCAGCAGAAGGGGGGACCTGAAGGCAACCAACTCCTATTCCCCTCCTACTTAGCCCTTAGTCGCCTCACCCCCTGACCCAAGGGCCCCACCTTCAGAGAATATCTACTGCCACGACTAGCTGAGTTCCATCCCAGCTCCACCAGGGCCGGTATAACCGGACCACTGCCACCGTTTTCCCAGCCATGCCTCCAAGTCCCCCCTTTAAATTCCAGCCGCTGCGACAAGCACGAATGCCCCTCCCAAAATCACAATAGAGGGCGGGTGGAACAACTTTCCCTGCTGACCAGTGACTGACCCTCTTTCCGGTTCCTGTCCCCTTTTACAGTCTTCCTATCTCCTCCTCCCCCATCTTCCCGCTCTCCCTACTGACCTATAGTTAACCCCTACTTGCTCCTCATACCCACCCTGTCATGTGCCCCCTCCTCTCCCATACTGTCCTATACGGGGGCTCTCTTGACTAGGGGATCGTATAGATCCGCAGGCCTACTACCCCACCTTCCCCTTAAACAAGACACAACTCCAATATTGTAGTAGTAAAGGCCACAGTGGACCATTTTATTAACCTTTTTTAACCAACAAAATATATACATTTTCATATATAAATATCATACAAAACACAGGGGTAATAACATAACCCCTAATAATCATGTAAAGTGCAACAAATATTTTAACCCCTGAGATAAACCAATCCCCAGCAGAAGGGGGGACCTGAAGGCAACCAACTCCTATTCCCCTTCTACTTAGCCCTTAGTCGCCTCACCCCCTGACCCAAGGGCCCCACCTTCAGAGGATATCTATTGCCACGACTAGCTGAGTTCCATCCCAGCTCCACCAGGGCCGGTATAACTGGGCCACTGCCACTGTTTTCCCAGCCATGCCTCCAAGTCCCCCCTTTCCATTCCAGCCACGGCGGCCGGGTGTGAAACCTTACACCCGACCATCCCTCCACAAAGCCACGGCTCGCTCCACCACCACTCGAATGTCCAGAGCCCACATGTCAGAACCTATCTCATTAAGGTGAATCCCATCACCATCCATCAAGTCAACCGAGGGAACTTCCAGGTCGATATGCCTGACCACCAATCCACCGTTAGCTGCAACAAATTTACCCACCGCTTTGTTGACACGGGCCGTAGCCCTATTGACACAGCGCACTAACCTCGCCTGTCTCCACCGCAGCCTGGCCACGATGTCGGACCAAACTACAACCAGTCCAGGGAAAAGCGACCACAGCCGCAACAAGTCCATCTTCACATCCCTAATCAAAGACCGAGATTTACGCACAGCCAGGTGGTTACCCCCCGCGTGCACAACAATCACATCCGGGGGACGATCCATCTCCACAAAAGAGTGCACAAACGGGAGGAGCTCCGACCAAAGAAGCGCACCCCGCCCCAACCAGCGCACCTGAGCAACGGCCCTGGGGAAACCCAGCTGCCGACCGTCTGGCCTAACCGCAGCCCTCACGTTACCCCTCCGCACGTAAGAGTGACCCACAATCCAAATTAAGCAAGGACCAGCATCTGTAAGACACAAAAGAACAAATAAACAGACCACAAACAAAACAAGCACCCCCACAACACTTACAGTAAATGAGGCCGGACATACACCTGCAACCGCCCAGACTCCCACCGGCCAATACGCTTGATCATCTCGGTGCAGCCTCGGTGGCCACCCCTATCTGGAACTAATGGGAGCTAAATTCCCCTGCATCCTGACCGGCTAAAACCACACAACGTCGAAAAACCTGAATGAACTGATAACGAGACAAGAACTCACCAGTCACATCAGCGGACAGCAACGGACCAGCAACGTACCACCAACCCCCGGCAGCAAAGCCGCAAAAGCACTGAAACACCTCACCGGACACATAGCAGACTCCCCATGCTCCGCCAAACGAACCAAAAACCCCTTACCCAACTGGTCCGTCTTCGACCTGCGCACAAAACATTCCAAGACCGAATCCACCACACTCACCTCCGTCCACTGCAAACCCCCCGACACCTTCCGACTAGGCGACACCAATTCTGAAACCCTGAAAGCACCAAAAAACGCCAATGAAAACGCCAGACGAAACAGCACCACTTCGTAAGCAGACACACACACCTCATCCAACAACAACCCCAACCGTTCCAACAATGCAAAAGAGACAGGCCTACGCGTATCACGCGCCGCAGCCTCCTTCCGGAAACCCTTCGCTGCCTGCCGAACCAAAAATGACTCCATCCCGTCAGCCAACCCCCGAATTTTAAACCAAAATGCCAACTCCGTCAGATGCTGACTCAAACCAGAAGGAGACACCCGCTCACCAAAACACCACCTCACATAAAACAGTACTAACGCCTCCCATCCACCAGAACCATTCACCCCACCAACATCAGATAGCAAAGCCTCCCACTCACGCCACAACCTACTATACCCTGACCAGGGGGACTCACTTACTGACCGCCGGACCAACGCAAAGGCATCCATCAGACCAACTTCCAAAGCCAATCCGGGCACTGAAGACCGTGCTCTTCCGCCACTGGAGCCAACTCCCGGAACCGCTCCCACTGAAAGCGAGAAAGAGAATCAACTATAGTATGCTTCACACCCGGTACACAGCGATCAATAAAACACGAATTCAACTCAAGCCACCGCAGCACCAGCCGGCGGAGCAGGCGCACCACAGGCGGAGAAGACACGGTTTGCGCGTTCACCGCCTGAACCACCCCCAAATTATCACACCAAAAACAGATCTTACGGTTTCTAAGCCGAGCATCCCAAATCTCCACAGCCACAAGGATCGGGAACAACTCAAGCAGCGCAAGGTTGCGCACCAGACCAGCCTCCCTCCACTCCCGAGGCCACGTCCCGGCACACCACTGCCCCTGGAAAAAAGCCCCAAACCCACAACTACCAGAAGCATCTGTAAACAACTCCAGTGCTTCGCTGGACACCAACTCATCCATAACCAACGACCTCCCATTGTAAGTCCCTAGAAATTCCTGCCATATCAATAAATCCGCCCTTACATCTGCAGACAACCGAACATAATGTTGCGGCCGCCTCACCCCTGCCGTGGCGGCCGCCAACCTCCTACAAAACACACGCCCCATGGGCATAATCCTGCAGGCAAAGTTCAAACGTCCCAACAACGACTGCAAATCCCGCAACTGCAACTTCCGTATCCGGACCGCTCCGGACACCGCCTCCTGTAACTCCCTCAATTTATCCACCGGCAGCCTCCACAGTATCTATCACTATCCCCAAAAACGTAATTTCTGTAGCCGGGCCCTCAGTCTTGTCAGGGGCTAACGGGACTCCAAACCTCTGGGACACATGTTCCATAGTCTGCAGCAAAATACCACACAAAGCCGACCCCCCGGCCCCAGAAACAAAAAGTCGTCCAAATAGTGAAGAACTGAACCCACCTGCGCTTCCGACCGCACCACCCACTCTAAAAACGTGCTAAAACACTCAAAATATGCACAAGAAATAGAGCACCCCATCGGGAGGCACATATCAACAAAAAAACGTCCCTCCCAACAACAACCCAACAAAGTGGAAGCTGTCCGGGTGCACGGGGAGCAACCGGAACACAGCTTCAATATTAGTTTTGGCCAACAGAGCCCCTTGCCCAAACCGCCACACCCATGTCAAGACCTCATCAAAAGAGGTGTAAGACACCGCACAAAGGTCAGGGTCGATGCCGCCATTCACCGAAGACCCCTCCGGATGAAAGAGGTGGTGGATGAGATGGAACTTGTTCTTCTCCTTCTTGGGCACCAGTCCCAGAGGAGATAAGCATAAATTTGGCAACGGCAAAGACTCAAACGGACCCGCCATACGGTCCAGCGCCACCTCTTTACCAAGCTTCTCCGCCACCACGTCCGGGTGAGCCAAAGCCGTGGACAAATTACGCACCCCACCAGGTCGGCCCCCTGACTCACAATTAATCCAAAAGCCACACTCAAACCCCTCCTTCAGCAAAGCAGCCGCGCACCTATCTGGGTACCGGGCGAGGAACGGCAGCATCTCTGCCACCCTCACCGGCATCGCCCCTCTTCGAGTCAACCTCTCCACCCCCTCTACCCTTGCCCCGCTTGAAGCACCGTGACAAACCGTGCGCGCTGCCACAACCTGAGCATTCGTGCTTGAAGCGGCATTCCGCCCCAAAGTGACACTGCCCCTCATTGTATTGCGAACAACATCCCTTTCCACCCTGAGCCCGAGCCGCCGGCCCCCTCCCGTAAGGACTGCTGCCCAGTCCCAGTCTTAGGGCCTGACATGAGGCGCATCCAAAGGCTGATATCCTTATGGTCCCAGCGTAAAGCCGGACGCACAGCCTTCCTCTGGCGGAATTGCTTGTCGTACCGGAGCCAAGCGTTACCGCCGTAGACCCTATACGCTTCCCCTATCGAATCTAGGTAGCAAAACAACGCCGAGCAATTCTCAGGTGCCTTCTCCCCCACCACGCTCGCCAAGATGGCAAACGCCTGAAGCCAATTAGCGAAAGTGCGAGGTATCAGCCGATACCGCCACCTGTCTCCCTCCTCCTTCTTAGACTCACCAGGCGCCACCCCCACAGACGTTAACCCTGCGCTCGGGACCACCTCAACCGACCCCGACACTATACCAGGCGCTACAGAGGCCCCCACCTGTTCAACTGCCGCCACCCCACTAACACCAGCACCAGAACCCCCTCCCGAGCCAGACACACCCCACACCGCTGCTGGAGACCCCGCTACAGACCCCCCGCGCCCTTGCAACAATGACCTCACCTCCCGCAACAAATCATACAGTCCCTCCCCCACCCCCGCCACATCACCCCTGGAGCTGGTGGTGCACTCACCCAACCTCTCTGGGGCGGACTGCCCAGCGGCTGTGGCTTCAGACGATCCCGGACGATCTCTCCTTGAGCCCGGCTCCTCTCCAGACAGCAAGACACTCGCAGCCCGATTGGCCACGGTCGCGGCTCCACGTCGCTCTCTGTCATTGGCCACAGGGGAAGGGTCCATCCCCCCCCCTGACGTTGTCCCTCCGCTCCACACTTGCAGCACCCCCACCAGGCGACTCATGCAGCTCCAAGATCTCTCCTTCTTCCTCTTCGGACGAGCAGTAGGCACTAGTCCCCCACGTACCAGATCAGCATGAGAACGACTAGTCAGCCTCTGACCTCCATCTCTGACCGGGGCTTCGTCGGTCACGGCACCGGAGCGTCCGATCCTCCCCTCCAGCCTGCGGCAGTCCCCTTCCTCACAAGAGGTGGGCGAACTCCTGGCCACCTTCCTCACTGGATCACCCGCCGACGAGGCCTCTCCTGAGGCCGCAGCACTTCCACCAGACGCAGGCACCCCGACTTCACCCCTGCAGGCAGCCGCGCTGGACACCTCACTGGCCTCAAGGCCCCTTCCCTGCGCAGCTGACGAAGGCCCCACCCCCCACCCCCGGCCGTCACTCACTGGAGACCTGCGCCGAGACTGCCGGGGGAAGGAAGCAGGCGGGCTCTCCCTCCGTCGCCCAGTACCTCTGCCCCGCCGGGAAGTCCTCCCAGCACCCCCACCGGCCGCGGAGGCCACAGAACGGGCAGGGGAATCTGGAGGGGCCCCTGCCGGGGACTCCTGGCGACGCCGCGCACGTGGAACTGGCTCTGGGCTGAGTCGCTCAGGCGCCCGGGAATGCCGGGCGCTCGCTCACGTGGCCACCGGAGCAGCTGGAGCCGCAGCCGCCGAGGGGGGACCCCACAGCTGCCGCTCCAACCACTCGGCACCCCGCTGCAGCACCTCGGCCTGCACCCACCGCATGATCTCCTCAAGCTGCGAAGCCATCGCTGGTGAGTACCACAACTTTCCCTGCTGACCAGTGACTGACCCTCTTTCCAGTTCCTGTCCCCTTTTATAGTCTTCCTATCTCCTCTCCCCCATCTTCCCGCTCTCCCTACTGACCTATAGTTAACCCTTACTTGCTCCTCATACCCCCCTGTCATGTGCCCCCTCCTCTCCCATACTGTCCTATACGGGGGCTCTCTTATTCTTCTGTTAGCAGAAATCACTGTCAGGTTTTAAATATTGTATTTTTGTTTATCAACAATGAAAGTTTGTTGTAAAAAAAAAAAAAAAAAAATATATATATATATATATATATATATATATATATATATATATATATATATACATATATTAATGTAGCAGGCCCACTAAACAGAAAAGTCTATCCAGTGGTTCTCAAACTTTTTCGCAAATATTCCCCCAAAAGGTGAAAGTATGTCCCCTCTGATCCCCCTGGGCCAATATATGAGATACATACAATAACACCCTCCCATACTGCGGTGTTACACTTAGTTCAACATGCTTACCAGGCCTAAGTCTATTCCGTTCGGCGGGAGTCGGAGTGCCGCACTGATGATTGATGTCCTTTATGCGCTGTGCGGGCATCTCCACGCAACGTCAGGGACCCGCAGGCGATTGTTCTTTCTATTGCAGAGATGCGTAGCAGCTTTCCCCTGCGCTCACATCTCTGCACTATACTCCGGCCAGTGATGTGAATAGAACATCACTCATTCATATTTCCCTCAGAGCGGTGATTGTCTGCAACCATCCGGCCAATGACCACTTTGGGCGGAAAGTATGAATGAGTGATGTACTATTCACATCACTGGCCGGAGTATAGTGCAGAGATGTGAGCGCTGTATAGAGCCGCTCCACATCTCTGCTATATTATGGACGATCGCATCGGGTGTCACGACTGACACTCGGGGCAATATGTCTATTAGTACAGGTACTACTACTTCCATGCTGGGAGTAGTACTACCTTAAAAATGTAAAACATAGAGAAAAAAGTGAAACACACACACTTTATAAAAAATTAATTAAAATGTAGTTAAAAAATATAAATGTCGTTAAATACATCACTATTTCCATCACTACTGCATCCCTTTTTTTTTTCTTGGTACCCAACAAATTTTAGGTACCCAAAAACATGCCAAGGCGCAATTTCCACACAAATGAAAAAATGCCAGAAAAAACAGCAGAAAAAACGCCAGATGCAGGAAATTGCACTGCCGTTTTTTCAGGTGTTTTTTTTAACCCAAAAAACGCAGGACAAAGACTAGTAGAAACTTAGCCTAACAAGTGTTTTGCTATACACATGTTTATTCAATTTGTGTGTATTAGAACTTGACCCAAAAAGGGAGGAAAAAAAGCAAATTGGACATAATGTCACACCAAACTCCAAAAATGGGCTGGACAAAATTATTTGCACCCCTTCAAAATTGTGGAAAACTAAGATTGCTTCATGCATGTGATGCTCCTTTAAACTCACCTGGGGCAAGTAACAGGTGTGGGCAATGTAAAAATCACACCTGAAAGCAGATAAAAAGGAGAGAAGTTCACTTAGTCTTTGCATTGTGTGTCTGTGTGTGCCACACTAAGCATGCACAACAGAAAGAGGAGAAGAGAACTGTCTGAGGACTTGAAAACCAAAATTGTGGAAAAATATCAACAATCTCAAGTTTACAAGTCCAACTCCAGAGATCTAGATTTCCCTTTGTCCACAGTGCGCAACATTATCAAGAAGTTTGCAACTCATGGCACTGAAGCTAATCTCCCTGGGCGTGGACAGAAAAGAAAAATTGATGAAATATGTCAACTCAGGATAGTCCCGATGTTGGATAAGCAGCCCCAAACAAGTTCCAAAGATATTCAAGCTGTCCTGGAGGCTCAGGGAGCATCAGTGTCAGCGTGAACTATCCATTGACATTTAAATGAAAAGATACGCTATGGCAGGAGACCCAGGAGGACCCCACTGCTGACACAGAGACATTAAAAAGCAAGACTACATTTTGCCAAAATGAACTTGAGTTAGCCAGAATCCTTCTGGGAAAATGTCTTGTGGAAAGAGGAGACCAAGATAGAGCTTTTTGGTAAAGCACATCATTCTACTGTTTACCGAAAACGGAATGAGGCCTACAAAGAAAAGAACACAGTACCTACAGTGAAATATGGTGGAGGTTCCATGATGTTTTGGGGTTGTTTTGCTGCCTCTGGCACTGGGTGCCTTAAATGTGTGCAAGGCATCATGAAATCTGAGGATTACCAACGGATTTTGGGTCGCACTGTACAGGCGAGTGTCAGAAAGCTGGGTTTGCGTCTGAGATCTTGGGTCTTCCAGCAGGACAATTACCCCAAACATACGTCAAAAAGCACCCAAAAATGGAAGGTAACAAAGCGCTGGAGAGTTCTTAAGTGGCCAGCAATGAGTCCAGATCTAAACCCCTTTGAACACCTGTGGAGAGATCATAAAATTGTTGTTGGGAAAATGCGCCCGAGATGCTTGCAAAGGAAGAGTGGTCCAACATTCCGGCTGAGAGGTGTAAGAAGCTTATTGATGGTTACAGGAAGCAATTGATTTCAGTTATTTTTTCCAAAGGGTGTGCAACCAAATATTACGTTAAGTGTGGCAATAATTTTGTCCAGGCCATTTTTGGAGTTTGGTGTGACATTATGTCCAATTTGCTTTTTTCCTCCCTTTTTTGGTTTCGTTCCAATACATACAAAGGCAATATACACTTGTATTGCAAAACATGTGTTACTGCAATCCTTTTCTGTGAGAAATATTTCATTTTCTTGAAAAATTTCAGGGGTGCCAACATTTACGGCCATGACTGTATACATACATATAAATATATATAGTTTAAGTGATACCTAAAAATTATTAATCATTTTATCATGGGAAAGGTTTTAAAATAAAACAAACCCAACCATATCAACAAATATAACCACCTTTTCATATGGCTCCTCTAACGTGAATAGACATAAATAATATATGATAATCAACCATAATAATTTCGACAAATCCACCAGTATGCACATCAGGAAACATCCTACATGTTTTGGTTATTCCCTGCGACTCCAGTGTCCGGGTCCCTTGTTGATCGGACCGCGTTACGTGGTTCGGTCCCCTGGGGAGCGGGGCCCTCGGGCCACAGGTCACCTATTGAGATGTGCCTTTTTGACGCATCTGGAAGATGCATCTTCTATCACTTTCGTGTAATTTATACGTAGGATGGTTTCTGATGTGCATACTGGTGTTTTTGTCCAAATTATTATGGTTGATTATCATATATTATTTATGTCTTTTCACATTAGAGGAGCCACATGAAAAGGTGGTTATATTTGTATATATGGTTGGGTTTGTTTTATTTTTAAACATTTCCCGTGATAAAACTATTAATAATTTTTAGGTATCACTTAAAAAAAAAATACAAAAAAAATAAAAATATACTATATATATATATATATATATATATATATATATATATATATATATGGAAAGGAGAGGGAGAACAGCACCGGGCCCCAGCTTTTTCAATCTTTATTTTTCATTTATTCATTTTTCATTTTATTTTCATGCTTTTCTCTATTTACTGCTCGGTGCAATAATATATTATTAATTGGTATTTTATTCTCATTTTTTGTAGGTTAATTTATAGCACAAAACACTTTCTTTTACACAAAGACACTGGTAAATGATGACATCTAGACTTCGCTGACCTGCTCCCGATGTTCAATTTCTATATATGTATGTAATGTAATAAATGACTGTCTTATAAGATTTATTGTAAAACAGCGGTTCACCACAATTGCAAGTCATTATTATTTAGCAGTAATAATAAAGATGATTTTATTTAGCAATTTTGTATATGTATATGCAATTTTGTAGATTTTGTATAATAATCTCATCGCAATGCACAATATATATGTGACATCGATGCGCATGCGCATATGCACGAATGCTCCTAGATCCATAGCGCAAGTCAGTTATTTATGCGCATTGACGGGAGGCAGTCAATTCGTAAAGAGATAAAGAACTGACGCGTGCGCAATATGCAGCCATGGGCTAGTGAGGGCACTGGCATAGTTCCTCAGAACAGGAGGAGAAAGTAAATGACATCAGACGCGCGCAAGCGCTGTGTGAATGTTTACAAACAGAGAAGCTTGCAATGCTGGTGAATCGCCGTTATGGACATGAAGGGCACAGGTCAGCTTTCTAGATATCTCCTGTCATAGTTATAGCACTGGACACTTTAGGATGTTTAGCACTTTATAATTGATGCCGTATTTTAGTGTTTTGTGGATAAACCACTATGGTTGCTATGACTACATAAACACATGTCTAAATGGACCAATGAGAATGTTTTGGGGGATGTGGCTTTTTAATGATGAAGCACCTACACCTGTATTTGTACCAATCATAAATGTTTGTACCATATATATATATATATATATATATATATATATATATATATATATACATATGCACTATGTTCACTTGTTATTCATGCTTGACAAAGGCTAACATAAAGCCAAAACGTTGCACTGCTGGTAACTAATAAAAGACTACAGCTTGCTTTATGTATTGGAGTTTGGAGCTTCTGTGCTGTGATCTATTGGTGCGTGGATAAAAAAAATGATATATATATATATATATATATATATATATATATATATATATTTATTTATTTTTTTTCTTAACATCGTAAGGTAGCACATCTGTTGTTAAGTATTGGTCATTCAGTCCGGTATTAGACACTTCTAGATGGCCCCATTTCCATCAGCACTGCATTAACTCACCTTGCCCCATATCTAGCTTATTCACTAGTAATATTATGCCACACTTCCTGTTTCATGACACTGCGCGCACCGCGCTTGATGCCTCACTTCCGGTCACATTACGTGTCACATGGTAGAGTCTAAATCCTAGGCAGCTAAAGGACCTGGTCCCTCTGCTGCCTAGGAAATAGCCTGCTCTATGTTAGATTGCTAAATCCTAGCCAGAAAAGGGACCTGGTCCATCTGATGACTAGGAAATAAAGGACCTGGTCCATCTAATGACTAGGAAATAAAGGAACTGGTCCATCTAATGACTAGGAAATAAAGCACCTGGTCCATCTGATGACTAGGAAATAAAGGACCTGGTCCATCTGATGACTAGGAAATAAAGGACCTGGTCTATCTGATGACTAGGAAATAAAGGACCTGGTCCATCTGATGACTAGGAAATAAAGGACCTGGTCCATCTGATGACTAGGAAATAAAGGACCTGGTCCATCTGATGACTAGGAAATAAAGGACCTGGTCCATCTAATGACTAGGAAATAAAGAACCTCGTCCATCTGATGACTAGGAAATAAAGGACCTGGTCCATCTAATTACTAGGAAATAGCCTGTTCTATGTGAAATTGCTAAATCCTAGCCAGCTAATGACTAGGAAGTAAAGGACCCGGTCCATTTGCTGCCTAGGAAATTAGCTTATTTTACGTAAAAAGGCTGGATACTATAGGATAAAGAACCCGGTCCATCTGATGATTAGGAAATAACATATGCTACATAAAAAGGCTGGATACTATAGGATAAAGGACCTGGTCCATCAGCCGCCTAGAAGAAGTTTGTCTTATAGCATGAGATCTAACTTTCAGAGTAGCGTTTAACAAGGGCTGACTCTAACCAGCTAAAGGACCTTGTCCCTCTGCTGCCTAGGAAATAGACTGCTCTATGTGAGATTGCTAAATCCTAGCCAGCAAAGGGACCTGGTCCATCTGATGACTAGGAAATAGCTTCTGCTACATAAAAAGGGTGGATACTATAGGATAAAGGGCCCGGTCCATCTGATGATTAGGAAATAGCGTATGCTACATAAAATGGCTGGATACTATAGGATAAAGGACCTGGTTCCTCTGCTGCCTAGGAAATAGACTGCTCTATGTGAGATTGCTAAATCCTAGCCAGCAAAGGGACCTGGTCCATCTGATGACTAGGAAATAGCTTCTGCTACATAAAAAGGGTGGATACTATAGGATAAAGGACCTGGTCCATCTGATGACTAGGAAATAGCTTATGCTACATAAAAAGGGTGGATACTATAGGATAAAGGACCCGGTCCATCTGATGATTAGGAAATAGCTTATGCTACATAAAAAGGCTGGATACTATAGGATAAAGGGCCAGTTCCATCTGATGATTAGGAAATAGCTTATGCTCTCGCTCTTTACAGTATTACAATAAAGTTTTATATGAATCTACTTCCGATGAAGCATCCGAAGTCGATTCGCTCATCCCTATATGTTAAGTTTTCATCTCTGGTGTTGTAGTACATCACCTGTAAAGCCCAAGAGGACATTTTTCATTTTCATGGACCACCCTTCCAAAAACCTGGCAGACACCTGTGGGGTGTAAATGCTCACTGTACCCCTTTTAACATTCCGTGAGGGGTGTAGTTTCCAAAATGGGGTCACATGTGCGTGTGTGTGTGGGGGGGGGGGGGTCCACCGTTCTGGCAGTATGGGGGCTTTGTAAACACACATGGCCTTCAATTCCAGACACATTCTCTCTTCTAAAGCCCAATGGCACTTCTTCTCTTCTGAGAACTGTGGTGCGCCGCAGAGCACTTTACGTCCACACATGGGATATTTCCATAATATTTCCAAGAAATATTGCTACAAATTTTGGGGGGCTTTTTTTTTCCTATTACCCCTTGTGAAAATGAAAACTTTGGGGTAACACCAACATTTTACTGAAATAAATCTAGTTTTTCATTTTCATGACCATCTTTAACAAAAATTGTCAAACACCTGTGGGGTGTTAAGGCTTACTGTACCCCTTGTTACATTCCGTGAGGGTTGTGGTTTTTAAAATGTGGTAAAATGTGTGCAAATCACCAGTTCAGGCCTCAAATGTGCATAGTGTGCTCCCACTCCTGAGCCTTGTTATGTGACCGCAGACCATTTTACATCCACATATGGGGTATTTCCGTACTCAAGAGAAATTGTTACAAATTTAGTTTTTTTCCTTTTACCTCTTATGAAAATGAAAAGTATGGAGCAACACCAGCATGTTAGTGTAAAAAATTATATTTTTTTACAATAACATGCAGGAGTAGACCCCAACTTTACCTTGTCAGAGGGGGTAAAGGCCCCACAAAATTTGTAACACATTTTCTCCCAAGTATGAAAATACCCCATATGTGGCCCTAAACTGTTGCCTCGAAATACAACAGGGCTCCACAGTGAGAGAGCACCATGCTCTGTCTGGGAAAACAGGGAGTCCTTATTTTGCAACAGCTGGACGGGCAACCAGAGTAATACGGGGAATGGGAGGACTACAGTACCCAGAAAGATTAGGGTTATTTAGTTTAGAAAAAAGAAGGCTTAGGGGCGACCTCATAACTATGTATAAATAAATCAGGGGACCGTACAGAGATCTCTCCATGATCTATTTATACCCAGGACTGTATAACAAGGGAGCAGCCTCTACGTTTAGAGGGAAGAAGGCTTCTACACCAACACAGACGGGGGTTCTTTACTGTAAGAGCAGTGACACTGTGGCCCTCCCCAGCCTAAATAACGCCAACCTGTTACCGCCTAGGCCCAGGAGCACCATTTTTTGATGCTCCGGGCCTGTTGGTACTGGTTCTTCCCGCTACCCCTGGGGCGTTGGGTACTGGGTTAATAATAGAGGGTTAGCACCCTAGGGCCAGATGGCATTAACCCCTTGTGTTAGTGATGCCAGGGCGTGGTTTATCCTCAATACCACCCGAAGGTATACAGCTGGATCCTGGGCTAGGCACGGGGGCAATAATGACTCTGACGCCAAGTTACGGAACAACAGTAGCTTTACTGAGTTAGACAGGTGGAATAGTCTATACAGTTTAGTCAGGCCCACGGAGCTGACCAGTGACCTTAGGGCTTGCTAGGACTTGTGATGGACTGGGACAATTTTGATGCAGGCCACCCTGACTGAAGACAGGTTGACTTTGACAGACTTGACTGAGAGTGACTATACCCCGTTTGTAGCTTACCAGGCTTTGACTGGGACATGGGGGTAGTGAACCTATAGACTTGTGGCTGCGTGTTTGACTTGAGGCCTTCTCGGTACTCCAGACATACTCAGCAAAGACTTAAAGGGGTACTCCGCTGCTAAGCGTTAGGAACAAATTGTTTTGAATGCTTGAGCCGGTACCGGGAGCTTGTGACATCATAGCCCCGCCCCCTCTTGATGTCACTCCCCACCCCCTCAATGCAAGTCTATGGGAGGAGGCGTGACGGCTGTTATGCCCCCTCCCATAGACTTGCATTGAGGGGGCGGGGTGGGTGTTACATCATGAGGGTGGAGCTATGATGTCACAAGCTCCCGGCGCTGACTCCGGCGTTCGGAACAGTTTGTCCCAAACGCTGAGCAGTGGAGTACCCCTTTACCTGGAAATCAAGAGACTGCGCTAACTCCTCCCAGGGCTTATATGGGGGAGACTAGGAGGAGTCCCATAGGACACCCTAAGATCATATGGTCACTGATACCTCACTGGGTTACAATCACATGGCACTGTACAGCAACACTGTGTGTGGACAGCTCTCTCCCTCGTGTTTCCAGCACCAGCGCACGGGCTAGCCAGCAGCGTCCCCGGACCGGATCAACGGTATAACAAAGGAATGTACAGCGCCAATTGCGGTAAAACGACAAGTACTTTAGTGTAGGATCAGCGGATACAAACTTGCATCAGGCAGGACCCGAGGCGTTTCGGACCGTTTCAGGTCCTTAGTCATGGCATAACACACAAGATAAAATCCAAACATGAAATACTTTCTTAGGAACATCACATGTATCATGACATCACACTTAATAATGACATGTGGAAAACATGGAAATGGAACAATGGATGTGTATGTACACATGAATTCAGGCAGAAAAAGAAAAATTAATGCAATTATACAGCAGCCCTACACAAAGTAATAAAAAAAAAAGAAAAGAAATAAGGGGGGGGGCAGGATAAATTAGATGAACACGTCAATAGGTCAATATTAGGTCATGTCTCCAGTTCATTCCATTCGGCTCTCTTGTGTTTAACACGAAAATCCAATAGGATTCTCTATTGAATAACTTACATTTCAAATCGCCCCTTCTAACACTGTTTTGGACCCGTTCTATTGCATTAACGCACAATGTGGATACATCCCCATTATGTTGGTCCGGAAAATGTCGGGACAAGGCTGATATATTAAATTGTTCACCTCTGGCATCTGATATGTGACGTCTAATACGGGTTTTGAGGGGGTTTGAAGTGCATCCCACATACTGGCATCTACAGGCAGAGCAAGCAGCTAAATAAACAACCAAAGTCTTTTTTTATTTATTTTTTGTTTATTACTTTGTGTACGGTTGCTGTATAATTGCATTCATTTTTTGTGTGGGTTTTTTCTGCCTGAATTCATGTGTACATACACATCTATTGTTCCATTTCCATGTTTTCCACATGTCTTTATTAAGTGTCATGTCATGATACATGAGATGTTCCTAAGAAAGTATTTCAAGTTTGGATTTTATCTTGTGTGTTATGCCATGACTAAGGACCTGTAACGGTCCAAAACGCGTCGGCTCCTGCCTGATGCAAGTTTGTATCTGGTGATCCTACAATAAAGTACCTGTCGTTTTACCGCACTTGGCGCTGGACATTCCTTAATCACATGACACTTGTTTAATCACATGTCAACGGTTCTTAAAGACATCACACTTTTATATAGAATACACAGCATAATGATAACTGTACAAGGGGAACAGGTGCAGGGGCCCAGGGGGCACTGCAGGGAAGCTGTCTGACAGGGCAGCTAGGGTACAGGGGTACAACTCCTGTACCGGGCTACCACAATTTCACCCATACATAATTCATTATTGGTTTAGTAGTCCATTTTGGGCTGTGCAATAAAAAAGGCCTTTGTAGATAAAAAATAAAATAAAAGAGTTATGGCTCCTAGAAGGCAAGGGTACAAGAAAAACAATAATATTAAAATATTCTGGTCTTCAACAGGTTAAATCTGCATTCCTGGAGAATAAATGATCTAAGGCCAGTAGCTAGCATTAGCAATTTCATAACAAGACCAACAAAATGGCTGCCGTTTGCTTTGATATCCTTGGCAAGACATGACATCACAAAACCAACACTGTGTGACATCACAATGATGTACTTGCATAAAAGAAGGAGACACAGCTGGAGCTGCTGAGTTGTGGCTGAAGAGGCTGAAGATTTAGCTGAAGAAAGAAGCTGCTGAAGATACAGATGGAGAAAGCGGGATCCCTTTTAAGGGGGATCTATTGAATAGTGTCTAAGTATCACTGTATCGTATAGAGTAGAAGTATCATTGCATTGTATTGTATAGAGATGAATAATTATCATTGTATTGTATAGAGATGTATAAGTACCATTGTGTTGTATAGAGATGGTAATAGTCACACTCAGCAGCAGGAGGCAGACGATAGACGTGATCCAGGGTTATGTCCGATCGCCACTTGTGGGGTCAGGAAGGAATTGTTTTTTCCCCTGAGATTGAAATCTCCGGGGTTTTTCTTCGCCTTCCTCTGGATTACCCGGCGGTGGCTCTTCTTCAGGTTTACTCTGTACTGGACCCGAGAAAGAGTCACAAGCTGCATTATTTAATAGAATATGAAACCTCTGCCTACTGCTAAGGACACTCTTAAAAGGGCATTAGCAGCTGTGGCCACCACCTGATTTACTACTATTTGTAACTGGACTGGCCTCTGTTTTGGGGTACATGTCCAGGTGCAATGTGGCTAATGCCCCTGTAACATCGCCCTAATAAGAATATAATTAAAAAGTGCAAATAAAGCTCTTTAATAAAAACGTGCATCTAAAAGATAAAAAGTGTTTCTGGTGTCATTTGTTCTAGAATTGTTCCATAGTGATCTGGGCTTGGTGGTGTCTCACAATCTCCCTCGGCCCAGTGGGTTGAAATGAGTGTCAGAAATGAGTGTAAACTATGCCAGAAATCTACTCCAGCACATAGATGAGTACATTTCAGAGCGTGGAGTGGGGTCAATAAAAGATACATCGAATTTAGGTTCTGTACCCCTTTATAGATTGGGTGCATCCCAATCTGGTGTTCTTTAGGACTGGAGTTTTAAACTTCTGTCATAATAAATTCAGCCATGATAAACTCCATCGCCACTAGGACTGCAAGGACATGCGCCGCCACCATTGACAGCAATGTAGTACACGTGGGTTCTGGCTAAAAAATGAACGTCTGCTGCGGAACTCTGCAGGGTGCACTGCATAGCAAAATCCCATTGAAGAGATTGGGAGGCTGCTGCACCAGAAATGCTTTAGTGTGAAAACAAACAAACCTCTACTTATCAGTTTATTCCATACTGCATCCAGCACCTCTACACTGATCATCCCTGCCAGCCTAGTTGACATGTTTTACAATGTCAACAAAACAGCCGATCTCAGCAAAAGAGGACATGAAACCCTGAGGCTATGTTCACATGCCAGAATTTCTGTGTGGAAGTCTACATTTGAATTCAATGGGATTCTGCTGCGCTGTGCACATAGCAGGATTTTCACGCCAGAAATTCTAATTCCGGTGTCCTCAGAAGGAATGGACATGTCTATTCTTTCTGCGGACTCCGCATGGAATACATTGCTGTCTATGGGACGGCACATTTCCAGTGGTCCTAGGGCCGGCATGTTATGCCTGCGCTCTGCATTCAGGGGCAATGTCCACACAGATTTTCTGTACGGACATTGCCTTGTGAACATAGCCTGAGATTTTGGATTGGCTGCAATAGTGACATGAGTATACAGGCACTTTATCTCTGCAGCCAAGTAAACAAAGCTGACAAGGAAGACCACAGCAGTGGCGCTAGACAGCGGGGATTAATCAGGTATTAATTGGGACAGGAATAAAACTGGATAAAGAACAGCACGGAATGGACGGAAGTGACCACCACCAAATCAACTATGAACCATCTGCAGAATAATCTCACACTAAAGATTGTAGGGAGATGACTAAATACCTCAAGGACCATGAGGTCATAAAGTATGGTGGTTAACCAAAAAGTAGCCAGATGGGTGACTTCTTGGAAAATAATCTGCATGTCAGGAAAAATACTACAACCAGTACCAAATCCAATCCATGCTGAAGAAAGATCTTGAGAAAAAAATGGAGTTAGGAGTCATGTAATGGAAGAAGAACTTCTAGTCCTGTAGAAAATATCAGATGGAGAAAGATCGCTGGTCTTCAACATGGTAGCTGGTGGTGGGCTTAACCCTTGGTAAAATGGATGTCCTTGGGAGACAGATGCCAGGAAATGTCATTTAAAAAGTGATAACGTGAGCAAGCCATGCCCGATAAGGCTAGCCAGAACTAACTACAAGAGTGATCAATAGAACAAGGTGGAGGATGAGTATATATTCACCTTAGACCAGAAGTCTTCAGCATGAAAAACTTGCTATGAGTAGGCTGCCAGCAGAGAGTGGGCCACGGATAGAGTCAGAATGTGGGTCTTAGTCCACAATAGGATCCTGGTTAACATTGGGAACTTCAGGCCCCCTAACGGTTAACCCCTTCCCGACCTATGACATACCTGTACGTCATGAGTGGGAAGGTGTTCCCGACCCATGACGTACCAGGTACGTCATGAACATTTTTGCCGCTACTCACGGCATCCCGCAGCGCCCGGTAAGATGGTGGCTATCACTGATAGCCAGCCATCTTACCATGTGGCCACTGGGGGTTTCATCCCCCCCCCCCCCCCCCCCCAGCGATCGCTGCTATCAGCTAGTCAAATCTGACTAGCTGATAGCAGCGCGGTGTGTGAGTCCTGATCACGGGGATCGGGACACACACCACTCTGCTAAGTGTCCCTTACTCGTCCCCCGGCATCACTTACCCGGCCATGGGGTGTCCCGAGCGGTCCCGGCGCGAGCGGCGTCCTCCAGGCGGTCCCGGCGGCGCTGCGTCCCGGAGGTGAGTTTCCGGCAGCAGTGCGGCATCTTCATTGGCAGCAGTGAGATCGCCATAAAGTGATCTCACCGCTGCCTCTGGGAGTTTCAAAACTGCAACTCCCAGCATGCCCAGACAGCCGTTGGCTTTCTGTGCATGCTGGGAGTTGCAGTTTTGCAACATCTGGAGGTCCACAGTTTGGAGACCACTGTATAATGGTCTCCAATCTTTGCTCTTCCAGATGTTGCAAAACTACAAATCTCAGCATGCTCAGTCTGTCCAGGCATGCTGGGAGTTGTAGTTCTCTAACATCTGGAAGAGCACAGATTGGAGACCATTATACAGTGGTCTCCAAACTGTGGACCTCCAGATCTTGCAAAACTACAACTCCCAGCATACCAGACTGCCCAAGCATGCTGGAAGTTGTAGTTCGGCAACATCTGATCCTTCAGATATTGCCGAACTACAACTTCCAGCATGCCTGGGCAGTCTGGGCATGCTGGGAGTTCTAGTTTTGCAACAACTGGAGGCACACTAGTTGGGAAACATTGTCCGTTTCCTACCTCAGTGCCTCCAGCTGTTGCAATTGTTGCAAAACTATAACTCCCACCATGCACTGACAGACCATGCATGCTGGGAGTTGTAATTTTGCAACAGCTGGAGGCACACTGGTTTGGAAACACTAAGTTTGGTTGCAAAACACTTGAAAGTTTATTACTTAACTTAGTGTTTCCAAACCAGTGTGCCTCCAGCTTTTGCAAAACTACAACTCCCAGCATGCACGGACAGCCAAAGGGCATGCTGGGAGTTGTAGTTTCGCTACAGCTGGATGTTTGCCCCCTCCCCCCAATGTGAATGTATAGGGTACACTCACATGGGCGGAGGTTTACAGTGAGTGCTGCAAGTTTGAGATGGCGCAAATTTTGCGCTGCAGCTCAAACTCCCAGCGGCAAACTTGCTGTGAACCTCTGCCCATGTGACTGTACCCTAAAAACACTACACTAACACTAACCTAAAATAAAAAGTAAAAAACACTACATATACACATACCCCTTCACAGCCCCCCTCCCCCCCAAAAAAAGAAAAACATCTGGTACGCTACTGTTTCCAAAACGGAGCCTCCAGTTCCCTGTTTGGGAATCATTGGCATAGAATACCCCTATGCAAATCCCAAATCCCTCAAATGCTCATGGCGCTCTCTCACTTTGGAGCCCTGTCGTATTTCAGGGCAACAGTTTTGGGACACATATGGGGTATCTCCGTACTCGGGAGAAATTGCCTTACAAATTTTTTTTTTCTTCTTTAACCCCTAATGAAAAGGTGAAGTTGGGGTCTACACCAGCATGTTAGTGTATAAAAATTCAATTTTTTACACTGACATGCTGGTGTTGCCCTATACTTTTCATTTTCACAAGAGGTAAAAGGGAAAAAAGACCCTCAAAATTTGTAATGCAATTTCTCCCGACTACGGAGATACCCCATATGTGGGCGCAAAGTGCTCTGGAGGCGCACAATAAGGCCCAGAAGGGAGAGTGCACCATGTACATTTGAGGTGATTTGCACAGGGGTGGCTGATTGTTACAGCAGTTCTGACATAAACGCAAAACAATAAATATCCATATGTGACCCCATTTTGGAAACTACACCCCTCATGGAATGTAATAAGGGGTGCAGTGAGCATTTACACCACACTGGTGTATGACAGATTTTTGGAACAGTGGTCTGTGAAAATGGAAAATACAATTTTTCATTTGCACAGTCCACTGTTTCAAATAACTGTCAAACGCCAGTGGGGTGTAAATGCTCACTGCACCCCTTATTAAATTCCATGAGGGGTGTAGTTTCCAAAATGGGGTCACATGTGGGGGGGTCCACTATTCTGGCACCATAGGGGCTTCCTAAATGGGACATGCCCCCCAAAAACTCTTTCAGAAAAACTCACTTTCCAAAATCCCATTGTCGCTCCTTCCCTTCTGAGCCCTCTAGTGCACCCGCCGAACACTTGACATACACATATGAGGTATTTCCTTACTCGAGAGAAATTGGGTTACAAATTTTAGGGTGATTTCTCTCCTTTTACCCCTTGTAAAAATTCAAAAACTGGGTCTACAAGAACATGCGAGTGTAAAAAATGAAGATTTAGAATTTTCTCCTTCACTTTGCTGCTATTCCTGTGAAACACCTAAATGGTTAAAACACTTACTGAATGTCATTTTGAATACTTTGGGGGGTGCAGTTTTTATAATGCAGTCATTTGTGGGGTATTTCTAATATGAAGACCCTTAAAATCCACTTCCAACCTGAACTGGTCCCTGAAAAAGTAAGATTTTGAAAATCTTGAGAAAAATTGGAAAATTGCTGCGGAACTTTGAAGCCCTCTGGTGTCTTCCAAAAGTAAAAACTTGTACATTTTTGATGCAAACATAAAGGAGACATATTGTATATGTGAATCAATATGTAATTTATTTGGAATATCCATTTTCCTTACAAGCAGAGACTTTCAAAGTTAGAAAAATGCAAAATTTTCAAAATTTTCATGAAATTTTTAGATTTTTTACCAAGAAAGGATGCAAATATCAGTGAAATTTTACCAATAACATGAAGTAGAATATGTCAGGAAAAAACGATCTCGGAATCATAATGAAAAGTTAAAGCATTCCAGAGTTATTAATGTTCAAAGTAACAGTGGTCAGATTTTCAAAAAATGCCCAGGTCCTGAAGGTGAAAATGGGCTGGGTCATGAAGGGGTTAAAGACATGGACATGGTGGCAATGGTATCTTGGATAAGATATTCCCCTAGCAGGGGAGTCTGGACAGGGGTGGCTCTGTGAAACAGTTGGGAGGGGAAATTAAAACTATACATATATATATATTTTCTGTTGCAATTCTTTATTTGAATAATATAAATCACAATGTTCCCCTAAAACCTTAAAAAAGGCATGCTGCAATTGCAAAAATGTATACAAATGTATCCAATAAGACTTGGGCAAATAAAGCATTATGGCTTCACATGTTCAAGACAAGGAGGGTCAATGCCGTTACAGTCTGTAAGTGGTCACCAATCATTTCAACTGTTTTAAAAGAAAATGAGCATCCATGTCAGAAGAACAGACCACCACACTAGGAAGAACGTATAGAGATTTGCAAGTCTCCAACCTATTAAAGTTAGTACCATATATATATAATTCTACATTTGTTTATTGGAATAAGACAAAAGAGACCCATAAGGGAAAATAAAGTTTAAATGCAACTCGTGGTCGCACATACAGTGGTTTATACATCATGTATTTACAGAGTACCAACACAAATTGCAATACAGTTCTCATATGTGCATCTTTTATAGGTGAAGCACATTGAAACAAGTGGCAAGCCTGAAATATCACGCAATTCATTGTAAAAGCATATTCCGTCAGTGCAGCATAAACTGCTACATGTATGGACACTCTAACTATCAGGTCAGACTTTACACTCCCCCCCCCCCCCCCATTTGCCAGCTTTAGATTAGGTGCAATTATTGCTCATTACTTTAAAGAGAAAATTGACAATAAACACTTAGTGACAACCTTTAAAGGGGTACTCCGCCCCTAGACATACCATTCCCCATCCAAAGATCCCGGCTGCTACACCCCAAACATCCGGTGCACGCCCCCTCCCATAGACTTGCATTGAGGGGGCGTGGCTGTGATGTCACGACCCTCCGGCGCTCCAGAGCTGCACCTGATGTTCTAAACGAACACAGAGTGCAGCAGGGAGATCGTGGGGGGTATCCTTTGGATAGGGGATAAGATGCCTAGGGGCGGAGTCCCCCCTCAAGTCTTACGTTTGACCTGTCAGAGTTAATAATATATCCACCTGATTTGTCAATCTGTCGAGTACAATATCATTTGCCAGATGATAAATTAGAAAAACCATTATTTATGACCTGACAAGGAATCTCCTTTGAGATTAGTGCCAAGAGTTGAGTTGGCATTTCTGCTTAGACTTTATCCGTTCATATGAATTGGAATGGATTGAAAATATGTGGAATATCAGTAAGTATTGTGTATTCTGGATGTCATAAAACTGAGCATCATATAAATGATAATACTCAGAACTGACTTTCAGCTTTAAGCCAAGGCTTTAGGAGATAAAGATGTAGCATGTAGTCAGATATGGAGACATAGGTAGGCGACTCATTTCTACCAGATACCAGCTTCTTGTTAGGTATTTTGTTAAATATATATAGTTTCAATTGAAAGGAAATGTGTTAAACTGATGCTACTAAAGCTGCGCCCACTGCACAGCTTTTAGGTAAGTGTTACTTGTGTCCTGCAGCATGAACAGAAGCGAAGAAGGTCAGGAATCATCTGTAAAACATAGAATACTTGGCAGCTGGGCAGATTTGCTTATTATCTAAGGCATGCTTATATTAAAACTAAAATAAAAAAAATGCAGAGTTTGGGTAAATATACCCTTGGTTTGTTTGTATATTCGACAATATGTCCCTTATTCTTCTGTTAGCAGAAATCGCTGTCAGGTTTTATATATTGTATTTTTGTTTATCAACAAAGATAGTTTTTATATATATATCTATATATCTATATATATATATATATATATATATATATATATATATATATATATATATTAATGCAGCAGGACCACTAAACAGAAAAGTCTATCCAGTGGTTCTCAACATTTTTCGCGAATATTCCCCCAAAGGGTGAAAGTTTGTCCCCTCTGCTCCCCTTGGGCCAATATATGAGATACATAGAATAACACCCTCCCATACTGCGGTGTTACATTTAGTTTAACATGCTTACCAGGCCTAGGTCTATCCCGTTCGGCGGGAGTCGGAGGGCCGCACTGATGGGTGATGTCCTTCTGCGCTGTGCGGGCATCTCCACGCACCGTCAGGGACGTCACATGACAGGCCCGGCAGCCACTGTAGCTCACATAAAGTATCCGCGGCCGCACTACAATATTGTGAGCTTGCTGATCGCAGGGGGCCCGCTGCTGAGACCCCCCCCCCCCCCCCCCCGGGATAAACTGTTTTTGCCCAGAAAACCCCTTTAAACCAAGATGATCTGGCTATGCCTATAACAACCAACCACAGCTCGGCTTCCATTTAACCAAAGCTCAATAGGATATGCAAGCTAAGCTGTGATTAGTTGCTATGGGCAACACCAGACAGTCTGGGTTTCAAGCAGATTGATCCTGGCCATTGTATAATAAACAAAAGCAGTAATTCCAACATTGGAACAACACTTGAATTGCTGCAGTTTGGTTTTATTATATTTTATTATATTCATTTCCATAGAATGTTATTGAACACATTAAGAGATATAAAGAGCTGCAGTTTGTTTTCAATCTATTTTACTGCAGTTTACACTGTGTGCTTTCAGTTTACACTGTGTGCTTCACGCAGCATAAAAGGTGGTTAGAATATGGTCATGTGGTGAACCAGGAGAGTTGTGGTGTCTGGGGTGTTGCGGTAATGTTACAGGGTCTAGTGGTATTAACCCTTAGTAGTCATGACACCAGGGTGTGGTTTCCTTAGTGTTAATGGTCTTACCGCCAACCGTTCCAGAAACGGTAGGGAAAATAACGGAATGTCCACAGCAGACTTTATGAATAAACTGAAGAACTTTACTTGAAGATTTTATGCAACAGTCTTTGCACATAACAGTCTCTTAAGAGTGAACTGGGATACAGGTTCCTCACAGGTTTTGCTGGGACTTTGAAGCAATGAGCTTCACTGTGCTACTAATTATAATATTTAGCTGGTAGTAGTCACACAGGATTTATAGATTGAGCTTTTGGTAACTCACGGTTTAGTGGCTTCAGGTTCTTTCAGGCTTTGGCCTAGTTGAAATGAGATTTGTGCAGAGATAGTTGTGCTTGCTTGATAGTCCGGCAGGAAGAGAAGAGAATTTACAGATTAAGAGTGAACTGGAATACAGGTTCCTCACAGGTTTTGCTGTGCAAATGAAAAATTAAATTTTTCATTTTCAAGGATCACCGTTCCAAAAATCTGTCAAACACCTGTGGGGTGTAAAGGCTCACTGTACCCCATATTACATTCTGTGAGGGGTGTAGTTTCCAAAATAGGGTCACATGTTGTGGGGGCACTGTTCTGGCACTATGGGGGCTTTGTACACATAGATGGCCTTCAATTTCGGACACATTCTCTCTCCAGAATCCCAATGGCGCGCCTTCTCTTCTGAGCATTGTAGTGGGTCTGTAGAGCACATTACATCCACATATGGGGTATGTTCTTACTCAGAAGAAATGGGGTTACAAATTTTGGTGGGCTTTCTTCCTATTCTTCCTTGTGAAAATGAAAAATTTAGGGTAACACCTGCATTTTTTGGAATTTTTTTAATTTTAATTTTCACATCCAACTTTATCGAAAATTTGTCAAACACCTGTGGGGTGTTAAGGCTCACTATACCCCTTGTTACATTCCGTGAGGGGTGTTGTTTCCAAAATGGTGTCATATGTGATCATTTATTGTTTCGCATTTATGTCAGAACCGCTGTAAAATCAGCCACCACTGTGCAAATCACCAATTTAGACCTCAAATGTACATAGTGCGCTTTCACTCCTGAGCCTCGAGACTGTGTAGGGGTATATGTATATGTAATGGTTTACTTTTTATTTGGTGTAGTGTAATGTAGGCTTTTTAGGTTACATTCACACGGGCGTGTTTATAGTGAGTTTGAGCTGGGAGTTTGAGCTGCGGCGGAAAATTTGCCGCATCTCAAACTTGCAGCAGAAAACTCGCTGTAAACCCGCCCGAGTGAATGTACCCTGTACCCTTCAGCTGTTGCAAAACTACAACTTCCAGCATGCACTGACAGACCATACATGCTGGGAGTTGTAGTTATTCAACAGCTGGAGGCACATTGGTTGTGCAACACTGAGAGTTTGTTACTTAACTCAGTGTTTTGCAACCAGTGGGCCTCCAGCTGTTGCAAAACTAGAACTCACAGCATGTACAGTCTCTCAGCGCATGCTGGGAGTTTTATTTTTGACACAGCTGGAGGCACACTGGTTGCAAAACACTGAGTTTGGACACAAACTCTGTTGCACAACCAATGTGTCTCCAGCTGTTGAAAAACTGCAATACTCAGCATGCATTGACAGTCGAAGGGCATGCTGAGAGTTGTAGTTTTGCAAAAGCTGGAGGCACACTGCTACAACTCCCAGCATGCTCTTTGGTTGTCTGTGCATGCTGGGAGTTGTAGTTATACAACAGCTGGATGCACACTTTTTCATAGAAAAAATGTGCCTCCAGCTGTTGCATAACTACAACCCCCAGCATGCACAGACTACCAAAGGACATGCCCTTTGGCTGTGCATGCTGAGAGTTGTTGCAAAGCAACAGCAGGAGGTGAACAGGCCTCACCTCCTGCTGTATCCTGCCGTCAGCACCGCCGGGACGATCGCCGCTCCTGCCACCTTGACTGCATTTTCTTGAAAATTTTTCTTTTTTCCAGTTTCACATCCAACTTTAATGGAAATGCGTCAAACACCTGTGGGGTGTTAAGGCTCACTATACCCCTTGTTACATTCCGTGAGGGGTGTAGTTTCCAAAATGGCGTCACTTGTGGGTATTTATTGTTTTGCATTTATGTCAGAACTGCTGTAAAATCAGCCACCCTTGTGCAAATCCCCAATTTAGACCTCAAATGTACATAGTGCGTTTTCACTCCTGAGCCTTTTTGTGTGCCCGCAGATCACTTTACACCCACATATGGGGTATTTCTGTACTCAGGAGAAATTGTGTTACAAATTTGGGGGCAACACCAGCATGTTAGTGTAACTAATTTTTTTTTTTACACTAACATGCTGGTGTAGACCCCAAGTTTACCTTTTCACAAGGAGTAAAAGGAGAAAAAGCTCCCCAAAATTTGTAACGCAATTTCTTCCGAGTACGGAAATACCTCAAATGTGGTCCTAAACTATTTCCTTGAAATAAGACAGGGCTCCAAAGTGAGAGAGCGCCATGCGCATTTGAGGCCTATTTTGGGGATTGCATCCACCAAAATACTCTACAGCAGTGCTTCCCAAACAGGGTCTCTCCAGCTGTTGCAAAACTCCCAGCATGCCTTGACAGTCAATGGCTTTCCGGCAATATTGGGAGTTGTTGTTTTCCAACAGCTGGAGGCACCGTTTTGTAAACAAACATTTAGTTTTTTTTTTTTTTATTGGAGGGGGGGGTACTGTGCAGGGGTATATGTATATGTAGTGTTTTACTTTATATTTGGTGTAGGTTTAGTGTGATGTAGGGTTTTTAGGGTACATTCACACAGGCGGGTTTATAGTGAGTTTCTCGCTGGGAGTGTGAGCTGCGGCGGAAAATTTGCCGCATCCCAAACTTGCAACAGAAAACTTGCTGTAAACCCGCTCGTATGAATGTACCCTGTACATTCACATGGGGGGGGGGGGACCTTCAGCTGTTGCAAAACTACTACTCCCAGCATGCACTGACATACCATTCATGCTGGGAGTTGTAGTTATTCAACAGCTGGACGCACATTGGTTGCGCAACACTGAGAGTTTGTTACTTAACTCAGTGTTTTGCAACCAGTGGGCCTCCAGCTGTTGCAAAACTAGAACTCACAGCATGTACAGTCTCCCAGCGCATGATGGGAGTTGTATTTTTGACACAGCTGGAGGCACACTGGTTGTTTCACAACCAATGTGTCTCCAGCTGTTAAAAAACTGCAACACTCAGCATACATTGACACTCAAAGTGCATGCTGAGAGTTGCAGTTTTGCAACAGCTGGAGGCACACTGCTACAACTCCCAGCATGCCCTTTGGTAGTCTGTGCATGCTGGGAGTTGTAGTTATGTAACAGCTGGAGCACACTTTTTCATAGAAAAAATATGCCTCCAGCTGTTTCGTAACTACAACCCCAGCATGCACAGACTACCAAAGGGCATGCTGGGAGTTGTAGTTGGAACTTCAGCTGTTGCAAAGCTACAACTCCCAGCATGCCCTTTGGCTGTGCATGCTGTGAGTTGTTGCTAAGCAACAACATTAGGTGAACAGGCCTCACCTCCTGTTGTATCGTGCCGCCTGCACCGCCGGGACCATCGCCGCTCCTGCCAACTGGACCGCCACCGCCGCTCCTGAGGGAACCCCAACTGGACCAGGGAAAGGTAGGATACCCTCGCTGGCCCCAATCTCCGCCTCGATCGCCGCCCGGCAGGACAGTGATTGTGAGGTTGTTCCAACCAATCAATCACGTGATTGTGAGGTGGCACCCGTGCCACCTCACTCCTACTGGTTAAGGGTGAATCGGTCTGTCTTGGACAGCCCCATTTACCCTTTTTTTCTGGGTCACCAGAGACCAGATTGACCCAAAATTGTGGCAAATAGCCGGTCTGAATTGACCGGCGATTTGCGTCGATCGCCGACATGGGAGGGTCTCAGGACCCCCCTGGGCATTTGCACAGGATGCCTGCTGATAGATATCAGCAGCAATCCGGGTCTGGTCCCCACCCGGCACGCGGCGGGGACCGAAATTCCCACAGGCGTACAGGTACGCCCTGGGTCCTTAACCACCAGGAAGTCAGGGCATACCCATACTCCCTGGGTCCTTAAGGGGTTAACAATAGATGTGCTACCAACATTCCTGAATGACCAATATGTGATGTTCCAGCACGGGATATGCATCTCACAGTCCGATCAGCTTGAGACCCTGCACGACCCCAGGGCTCACCTGCATTGTACCCCTATAATCTGTACAATTGTATATTATGTGTAAAGGACCTTTCATATGGTCACATGGTTATTGATAACATGATAATAGTTGTCACATGTTTTGTTACCCAAAGGGCATCGGGTGACCAGATGACCTGTAACTAGCCTATGGGCTCCTTCACCCCATTTATAAGAGGGGGAGGTACTACAATCACTCTCTTAGATCCTGATGTCAAGTCCAGTCCAGACGTCACAGAGCCAGTGTCCAGCACATCTGGAGGCCACAAGCCTAATTTACAGCCACAAGTCAGTAAGTCAAGTCATCTCTGTCTGATGTCACTATCTTCAGACAAGTCAAATCTATTATAGTCAGTTTGGCTGTGCTAGAGTCTGTCAAAGTCACTGCAAGTCCCAGCAAGCAGCGACATCTCTTGTGCTACTGGTAACCTCTCTGAGATCCTGGCCTAACTGTAAAGACTGTACTATCTGTCTACCTCAGTAAAGCTACTGTTAACCCTGACCTGGCCTTGGACTCTTATTTGCCCTGCCTAACTAGGACTAGCGGTGCTACCATTCGGGTGGTTCTCAGTTGAAACCACGCCCTGGCTTCACAAACATTTAGGGGTTAACACCATTTGCTCCTGGGCTACAACATCTGCCCCATCCACCTCACTTCGCACCCCCATGGCGCACCACAAATACTCAACAATAGATGTGCTACCTTACGATGTTAAGAATATATAATATAATATATATTTATTGTAATTGGTCACTACTGTATGTAATTATTATGCACCTTGTTTGGGCTATTTAAAGAGCCCCTTAATTCACTTTAACATGCTTGAAAAAGACGATGGGAGATCGTTGAAGCGTTGCACCTTTGGATGAAATAAACTTCACCTGGATTGATATTTTCTGTGTGCTGTCATTTTTTCTCGTGGATATATATATATATATATATATTAACCCCTTAACGACATGCTCCGTAAATGTATGGCGCTGCATAGTGTCACTTAGCGCACAGCGCCATTTACGGCATGACTGTGATGCGAGCGCAGGAGATGCGCTTGCTTCATTCCTGGAGGGTTCCTTCTGCAGCCGCGGACCCGCCGGTAATGGCGGACATCAGCGATCGCGCTGATGTCTGCATTTAACCCCTCAGGTGCTGTGATCAATACACTGCCGTCCGTCTCCCGGTGTCTTCTGCACTGATCTGCCTTTCAGCAGGCCAGAGCAGAAGATCGCCGATAATACTGATCAGTGCTATGTCCTATACATAGCACTGAACAGTATTAGCAATCTAATGATTTCTATAAGTAGTCCCCTATGGGGACTGATAAAGTGTAAAATAAATGTAAGAAAAAGTTTTTAAAAAAGTGAAAAAAAATTTGAATTATCCCCCCCCCAGTAAAGTTTAAAATCACCCCTTTTCCCCATATTAATACAAAAAAGCATAAAAATATGATAAATAATAAATATATTTGGTATCATCGTAAATGTCCGAACTATAAATATATAATGTTAATGATCCCATACGGCAAACGGCGTTAACGTAAAAAAAAAAAATTGTCACATCAAACTGCAAATTTCTTTTAGAAAAAATAATCAAAAAGTCCTATATATGCAAATATGGTACCAAAACAAACTACAGATCATATATATATATATATATATATATATATATATATATATATACCTACCTATTCATATTTCCCGCAGAGAGCTGTGATTGGCCAGATGGTTCCAGCCACTCACAACTCTCTCTGTAGGATATATGAATAGGTGTATATAAACGTCAGTGCAGGGGACTATAGAAGAGTGGCCGCCCGCATCTATACATTATACAGGAGGATTACAGCAGGTGTCACGAGTGACATCCACTGTGATCTTTCCTTAATTGCAGGTACTACTACTCCCAACATGGAGCACACTCTGCTCCATGCTAGGAGCTGTCGTACATGCATTAATAGACAGATCACAACAGGTTTCAGAAGTTACACTCGCTGCAATCTGTCTATTAATGCAGGTACTACAGCTCCCATCATGGAGCAGAGTGTGCTCCATGTTGGGAGTAGTAGTGCCTGCAAGTAAGAACAGATCACAGCGTGTACAACTACTGACACCAGAGGCGATCGTCCTTTCTATTACAGAGATGCAGAGTGGCTTTCTCCTGCGCTCACATCTCTGCACTATACTCCGGCCAGTGATGTGAATAGAACATCACTCATTTATATTTCCCTCTGAGAGCGGTGATTGGCTGCAATCATCCAGCCAATCGCCACTCTGGGCGGAAAGTATGAATGAGTGATGTACTATTCACATCACTGTCCGGAGTATAGTGCAGAGATGTGAGTGCTCTATAGAGCCACTCCACATCTCTGCTATATTATGGACGATCGCATCAGGTGTCACGACTGACACTCGGGGCGATATGTCTATTAGTACAGGTACTACTACTCCCATTATGGAACAGTCTCCCATGCTGGGAGTAGTAGTACTACCTACAAATGTAAAACATAGAGAAAAAAAGTGAAACACACACACTTTATTAAAAATTAATTAAAATTTTGTAAAATTTTTTTTTTCGTTAAATACATCTTTTTTTCCATCACTGCTGCATCCTTTTTTTTTGTTGGTACTCAACAAATTTTGGGTACCAAAAAAAAAAAAAAAAAACATGCCAAGGTGCAATTTTCACACAAATGAAAAAATGCCAGAAAAAACTGTAGAAAAAACGCCAGATGCAGGAAATTACACTGGCGTTTTTTTAGGCAATTTTTTTTTTTCAACCCAAAAAACGCAGGACAAAAAAACAAGTAGAAACTTAGCCTAACAGGTGTTTTGCTATACACATGTTTATTTCCTTTGTGTGTATTGGAACTTAACCCAAAAAGGGAGGAAAAAAAGCAAATTTGACATAATGTCACACCAAACACCAAAAATGGGCTGGAAAAAATTATTTTCACCCTTCCGAAATTGTGGAAAAATAAGATTGTTTCAAGCATGTGATGCTCCTTTAAACTCACCTGGGGCAAGTAACAGGTGTGGGCAATATAAAAATCACACCTGAAAGCACATAAAAAGGAGAGACGTTCACATAGTCTTTGCATTGTGTTTCTGTGTATGCCACACTAAGCATGGACAACAGAAAGAGGAGAAGAGAACTGTCTTAGGACTTGAGAACCAAAATTGTGGAAACATATCAACAATCTCAAGGTTACAAGTCCATCTCCAGAGATCTAGATTTCCCTTTGTCCAAAGTGCGCAACATTATCAAGAAGTTTGCAACCCATGGCACTGAAGCTAATCTCACTGTGTGGACGGAAGAGAAAAATTGATGAAAGGTGTCAACGCAGGATAGTCCAGATGGTGGACAAGCTGCCCCAAACAAGTTCCAAAGATATTCAAGCTGTCCTGCAGGCTCAGGGAGCATCAGTGGCAGCGTGAACTATCCATCGACATTTAAATGAAATGAAACGCTATGGCAGGAGAACCAGGAGGACCCCACTGCTGACACAGAGACATAAAAAGCAAGATTACATTTTGCCAAAATGAACTTGAGTAAGCCAAAATCCTTCTGGGAAAATGTCTTGTGGACAGAGGAGACCAAGATAGAGCTTTTTGGTAAAGCACATCATTCTACTGTTTACCGAAAAAGGAATGTGGCCTACAAAGAAAAGAATATAGTACTTACAGTGATATATGGTGGAGGTTCAATTATGTTTTGGGGTTGTTTTGCTGCCTCTGGCACTGGGTGCCTTAAATGTGTGCAAGGCATCATGAAATCTGAGGATTACCAACGGATTTTGGGTTACACTGTACAGCCCAGTGTCAGAAAGCTGGGTTTGCATCCGAGATATTCGGTCTTCCTGCAGGACAATGACCCCAAACATATGTCAAAAAGCACCCAAAAAAGGATGGTAAAAAAGCGCTGGAGACTTCTGAAGTGACCAGCAATTAATCCAGATCTAAATCCCATTGAACGCCTGTGGAGAGATCTTAAAATTGCTGTTGGGAAAAGTCGCCCTTCCAATAAGAGAGATCTGGAGAAGTTTGCAAAGGAAGAGTGGTCCAACAATCCGGCTGAGAGGTGTAAGAAGCTTATTGATGGTTACAGGAAGCAATTGATTTCAGTTATTTTTTCCAGAGGGTGTGCAACCAAATATTACGTTAAGGGTGGCAATAATTTTGTCCAGCCCATTTTTGGAGTTTGGTGCGACATTATGTCCAATTTGCTTTTTCTCCTCCCTTTTTTGGTTTTGTTCCAATACACACAAAGGGAATAAACATGTGTATAGCAAAACATGTGTTACTGCAATCCTTTTCTGTGAGAAATGCTTCTTTTTCTTGAAAAATTTCAGTGGTGCCAATATATATTCCTCCCTTCAAGGAAACAGCAACAGTCACTGGGTCCAGGTTAATAGCAGGTTAAGATTCTTTATTGCATATGGGCAAAAGATGCAACGTTTCGGCTTACAAGCCTTTATCAAGCATGCTTGATAAAGGCTTGTACGCCGAAACGTTGCATCTTTTGCCCATATGCAATAATCTTAAACTGCTATTAACCTGGACCCGGTGACTGGTGCTGTTTCCTTGAAGGGAGGATTGTTTGTATATCCAGCTTGGCAAGCTGGGGGATACCTGCACCGCACTGATGGCTCTCCTGTGCTGAAACTCCTTCTTGATTTATTTATATATATATATATATATATATATATATATATATATATATATATATATATATATATATAGTTTAGGTGATACCTAAAAATGATTAATCCTTTTATCATGGGAAAGATTTTAAAATAAAACAAACCCAACCATATATACAAATATAACCACCTTCTCATGTGGCTCCTCTAACGTGAATAAAAATAAATAATATATGATAATCAACCATAATAATTTGGACAAAACACCAGTATGCACATCAGGAACCATCCTACGTATATGTATATTATATTGTTTTTCACTCATTTTTATTGTTACATGTCACAATATATGCTCGTATTTGAGAATTATACTTTCATGTTTTGGTTATTCCCTTCGACTCTTAGGACTTGACTGCACCGGACCTCAGCAAAGACTTGAAGGGGTACTTCGCTGCTCAGCGTTAGGAACAAACTGTTCCGAACGCTGGAGCCGGGAGCTTGTGACGTCATAGTCCCGCCGGACCGGTATCTCCGGACCGGATCAACAGTATAACAAAGGAATGTCCAGCGCCAAGTGCGGTAAAACGACAAGTACTTTATTGTAGGATCAGCAGATACAAACTTGCATCAGGCAGGAGCCGAGGTGTTTCGGACCGTTACAGGTCCTTACTCATGGCATAACACACAAGATAAAATCCAAACTTGAAATACTTTCTTAGGAACATCACATGTATCATGACATCACACTTAATAAAGACATGTGGAAAACATGGAAATGGAACAGTGGATGTGTATTTACACATGAATTCAGGCAGAAAAAAAACACACAAAAAAAGAATGCAACTTTGCAGACACGTACCGTGTTAATTCCCCCCCTCTTTTACAGACTTTGCGCTCAGACATGGCCAGGTGGGATTGTGGAGATTTCTCATGGTTGGACAGGATCAATGTATTCAAAATGAATGTTCTTCCTCGCCTTCTATATTTGTTCTCCTGCACACCTGTATTCCTCCCGCGATCCTTTTTCCGTGAGATCTCCGCTATCCAGTCGGGTTTTGTGTGGGCACACCGACATCCTAGACTAGCGCGACACATTCTAATTAGGCGTAAGAGAGAGGGAGGACTAGCCCTACCCAACTTCACCTCCTATTACCTGGCGACAGTACTATCCAAAGTGTTAGACGGGTTCCATCATAGGAAGGAGAAACAGTGGGTGACGCTCGAACTTCTGTCTTCGGACATGGATGTTAGGACTGTTCTTTGGCTCCCTAAAACTGCTTGGCCTTCAAAGGTACTGTCGGACGTGCCCCCAACTACAAGAACTGTGCTGTAGGTTCGGAGAACTTATCTGTCAAAAATGTCCTTGTGTCCTTCCACTGGTCCTCTTACCCCTCTTTTTGGGAACCCAGAGTTCCCCCCAGCTACCTCCGCGTCCCTGTATTTATCTCTCCATAGAAGGGACTCACCTATGTTTAGGGACCTACTGACACATGAGGGATTAAAGTCTCGGACATTGTTGGTGACATGCCCCTCACTACGACATATGCATTCCAATATCTACAACTGAAACATTTTTATGAGATCAATAAGGCCCTCCTGGACTTACATCGTGACCTCGCGCCTTTTGAGAAACTTTGTGTGTCAAAATCCCCCACATACAGACCGGTTAGCTCCCTATATGCTCAACTTCTGGATGAGGCCACAACAGACCCCATTACATTCTGCTCAGCCTGGGAGAGGGAACTACAATGTACAATTAGTGATGAAGAGTGGGGGAATGTATTCTTGTGGTGCCACTGCTCATCCACGTCGTGCAAGGCACATGAGCTTAACTATAAGATCTTAGCTAGATGGTACCGAGTCCCCTCGCTGCTAGCTCGTATGTACCCGAATGTTTCTGATGTATGCTGGAGATGTGGGCGAGCGGGAGGCACCATGACACATATCAGGATGGACTGTCCGGTCATCCAACTGTTTTGGACCCAGGTACTAGATGTTATGTCACAATTGATATCCTCCCCCATCTCTGTGTCGCCCAAACTGCTCCTCCTCTCAATTATCCGGCACACGGTCCCGAAACAATCAGCCCGTCTACTTCACTTCCTGGTTCTGGCCGCCCGTACCGTGATTCCACGAATAAAGAAGTTATCGGTTCCACCCTCAGTCTCATCTTGGCTCCGGGAGGTCTCGCACCTGAGTAGAATGAAAGAGCTCTTGGCAGACTCCAGAGGCCAATTAGATAAATTTAATGCCACTTGGTGGCCCTGGATCGACTTCATATCATCCCCTGAATTTACAACACTTCACATACAAGACGATTAATAGCCCCTCATGTATCTGATCATCCATGATACTACTGACTACCATGAATTGGATGCCCAGGGACTCCAGGACCCGGCCAGTCACGAAAGGTATCTCTTAAGTCTCTACTGACCTCTCCCTTCCTTATACCCTCACTTTACTTCTGCTTTACTATCTTTCTTTCCACCTCTACCACTTGTGTATCACTCTCACTATCAGTGCCCGGTGTCACTTATACTCGCTTTGTAGTATCACTTGAGCTGTGCTTGTTTTGGAAAGGACTCCCTTCCCTCCTCTTTTTATAATGATTTGAAAAGTTGATTCTTTATGTCTGGTTGCACTTGCCTCGGATGGGATGCACCATTGGTACGTTGTACTGTATCTCACTTTTGAGTTTTACGCCCCTTTGTCTGCTTTGATGACGGGACTTAGTGCCACGGCCATGCCGATGCCCGTCTGCTTTATAAGGCCACTCCCTGTTATGTGTCCAGGCTATGGAGGTTTTAGGGGATTGTGTCAATCTAGGCCCCTAAGTAGACACTGTACTGTGTGATGCCTATGTATTCTACTTTACTTCTGTGATACTTTCTTCTTTAATTTTTGATTACTTTTTGTAAAACTTTTAATAAAGTTTAATATGAAAATAAAAGAATGCAATTATACAGCAACCCTACACAAAGTAATAAACAAAAAAAATAAAAAAAAATAAATAAATAAGGGGGGCAGGATAAATTAGATGGACACATCAATAGGTCAATATTAGGTCCAGTTCATTCCATTCGGCTCTCTTGTGTTTAACACGAAATTCTCTATTGAATTCTCTATTGAATAACTTATATTTCAAATTGCCCCCTCTAACTCTGATTCGGACCCGTTTTATTGCATTAACGCACAATGTGGATACATCCCCATTGTGTTGGTCCGGAAAATGTCGGGACAAGGCTGATATATTAAATTGTTCACCTCTGGCATCTGATATGTGACGTCTAATGCGGGTTTTGAGGGGGTTTCAAGTGCATCCCACATACTGGCATCTACAGGCAGAGAAAGCAGCTAAATAAACAACCGGAGTCGTATTTTTTTTTTGTTTTTTGTATTGTTTTGTTTATTACTTTGTGTGGGACTGCTGTATAATTGCATTCATTTTTTGTGTGTTTTTTTTTGCCTGAATTCATGTGTACATACACATCCATTGTTCCATTTCAATGTTTTCCACATGTCATTATTAAGTGTGATATCATGATACATGTGATGTTCCTAAGAAAGTATTTCAAGTTTGGATTTTATCTTGTGTGTTATGCCATGACTAAGGACCTGTAACGGTCTGAAAAGCGTCGGCTCCTGCCTGATGCAAGTTTGTATCCGCTGATCCTACAATAAAGTACGTGTGGTTTTACCGCACTTGGCGCTGGACATTCCTTCATCACATGACACTTGTGTAATCACATGTCAGCGGTTCTTAAAGACATAACACTTTTATTTACAATACACAGCATAAAGATAACTGTATAAGGGAAACAGGTGCAGGGGGCCCAGGGGGCACTGCAGGGAGGCTGCCTGTGTTACGCCGAGCGCTCCGGGTCCCCGCTCCTCCCCGGAGCGCTCGCTACACCTTCCTCACTGCAGCGCTCCGGTCGGTTCCACGGACCCGGGGCGCTGCGATACTGTCTTCGGCCGGGATGCGATCCGCGATGCGGGTAGCGCCCGCTCGCGTTGCGCACCCCGGCTCCCGTACCTGACCCGCTCTCCGTCAGTTCTGTCCTGGCGCGCGCGGCCCCGCTCCCTAGGGCGCGCGCGCGCCGGGTCTTTGCGATTTAAAGGGCCACTGCGCCGCTGATTGGCGCAGTGGTTCCAATTAGTCTTTGCACCTGTGCACTTCCCTATATCACCTCACTTCCCCTGCACTCCCTTGCCGGATCTTGTTGCCTTAGTGCCAGTGAAAGCGTTCCTTGTGTGTTCCTTGCCTGTGATTCCAGACCTTCTGCCGTTGCCCCTGACTACGATCCTTGCTGCCTGCCCCGACCTTCTGCTACGTCCGACCTTGCTTTTGCCTACTCCCTTGTACCGCGCCTATCTTCAGCAGCCAGAGAGGTGAGCCGTTGCTAGTGGATACGACCTGGTCACTACCGCCGCAGCAAGACCATCCCGCTTTGCGGCGGGCTCTGGTGAAAACCAGTAGTGGCTTAGAACCGGTCCACTAGCACGGTCCACGCCAATCCCTCTCTGGCACAGAGGATCCACTACCTGCCAGCCGGCATCGTGACAGTAGATCCGGCCATGGATCCCGCTGAAGTTCCTCTGCCAGTTGTCGCTGACCTCACCACGGTGGTCGCCCAGCAGTCACAACAGATAGCGCAACAAGGCCAACAGCTGTCTCAACTGACCGTTATGCTACAACAGTTACTACCACAGCTTCAGCAGTCATCTCCTCCGCCAGCTCCTGCACCTCCTCCGCAGCGAGTGGCCGCTCCTGGGATACGCTTATCCTTGCCGGATAAATTTGATGGGGACTCTAAGTTTTGCCGTGGCTTTCTTTCCCAATGTTCTCTGCATCTGGAGATGATGTCGGACCTGTTTCCCACTGAAAGGTCTAAGGTGGCTTTCGTAGTCAGCCTTCTGTCCGGAAAAGCCCTGTCATGGGCCACACCGCTCTGGGACCGCAATGACCCCGTCACTGCCTCTGTTTTTGAGTTTCACAATGTTTTTATTGAATTTTATAAACATAAGAAATGTAACATATAACATATTATGACATCAGATGTGTCAGAGTTTACATATGAACATGCATAACAACCTTGACCGGTGGAGCATAATTGTTCATCCAAACAGTGTCATGCATATTCACAAAGGATCTATCAGGTCCAAAGGGACCTTAATTGAAATTTGAGAGCAAGAAAATAACAATAAGAAGGAAAACAATAAAACAATAAAATAGTGAGTCTCCATAACTTCTACAAAATCAATCAAAATTGCTGAATCAGGCAGTTGTCTGGTATTTGGTAGAATTCAGAATCGAGGTGTCACAAGGGTCAGCCGTCTTATACACTCGAAGAACCGCTCTTTTGTGTGTAGTAAGCTAAATTGTATCATAACTTAGTTTAGATAGTAAGGGTCTATGGGGGTTTATAAAGCTTAATCCAGGATTCCCATGAGGCTGTACACTCATCTCTTTTTCCCTTTTGACCAAAAAATATTAGCTCATAGTTATAATGAGATAGCAGTGTATTTATTAATTCGTTAATGTGTGGAATCTCTTTTGATTTCCATTTGGAGGCTAGTAACATTTTATATGACAAACATATGTGTACAATCGGAGTTTGTATGTTTTTTGGGAGATCTTCCAGACCCAGAAGTAATAGAAGTAATTCATCTTTAGGTTGTGAGCAATGAGGGATCAATTTCAAAATCATACTTTTTACTTCTGAAACAAAGGTAACTATGGCCGGACAAGTGAGGAAGATATGTTTTAGGGAGCCTTGTTCCCCACAATCCCTCCAACATAGTGGCGACAGGTGAGGAAAAATCAAAGATAATTTTTTAGGTGTGTAGTACCATCTATTGACAAACTTGCAATGATGTTCCCATAAATTAGCACATACTGTTGCTTTTTTTATCTTTAAGGATGTATTCAGCCATTTAGATTCAGAGAAGGATTGTCCCAAGTCGGATTCCCATCGTACCATCCCCGAATTTTTGTTTAACCATTTGTCTTCATTAAAATAGGAATAAAAGTTTTTAAGTCCCTTTTCTTTCTCCTTTACAGGATCAAGGAACCAAGTATGGAGGCTTTTTGGGAGCGAAGAATAGGATTCAGGGAATTTTTGCAAGTGCTTCTGTAGAATGTTGTAATATTTTTTATCGGATTCGGGTATTTTGTAGTTTGACTGTAATTCATCAAATGATAGCATTTTGTTGTTCCTAAGTACATCAGAGATGTATTTAATGCCCAGATCCTCCCAATGTAGAATGTTCAGTTTAGGGAGAAAGAGCTGGAGAGATTGGAGTGGTATCGGGGAGTCCATGGTACCCTCAATTTTGTCAATGTTTATAATACTCGAACTCCACACTTTTCCCGCTATTGAGAGGGTTGGGGGAATTCCAGGTCTATTAAGTAATTGGAAGCGTGATTTATTTAATAGGGTAGTGCTCCAGTTCTCTATTTTAGTAATATTTGATTCAAGCTTAACCCATGGTTTCTGTTGTTCTAGGGGTATTAGCCATTCCAGGGATTGCCTGATAATAATAGATTTATAATAGGCATGATAATTGGGTAGTCCCATTCCTCCATGTTTAAAAGATTTTTGTAATGTCACTAGGGAGACTCTGGGTTTAGACTGACCCCATATAAATGATGTCATTTGTTTATTAAGACTGTTTAGTATGTTGGCTGGCACGTAAACTGGAAGGGATCGCATAACATATAAAACCCTGGGCATAATAAACATTTTGTATATGATGGAACGACCCATCCAACTCCATTCACCTTTCGTATATTTATCTAGAGAGGATTGGAGATCTGACTTTAGGGTGGAGAAATTTGTTTTCACCATGCACGAAATGTTTTTGTTTAAGATTATGCCTAAATATTTCATTTTCGGTGGGTCCCATTGGTATAAGAAGCGTCTCATTAATTGCTCCTTGGTGGGTGGGTCAATATGAATGCTTAAAATATTAGATTTAGGTTCATTGACTTTGTAATATGTGAGTTCGCCGAATCTGTGTAGAATATTTTGTACTATCGGGAGAGAAGTGAGAGGTTCAGATAGAGATAAGATTATGTCATCTGCGAATAATCCTATTTTCTGGCTTTCTTTAGATATAGGGATGCCTTTGATGGAAAGATTGTCTCTTATCATTTTTGCTAATGGTTCTAATGAGATAAGGAATAATAATGGAGATAGGGGGCAACCTTGCCTAGTTCCATTTGTTATCTGAAAAGGGACTGAAAGAATGCCATTGACCAGGACTGAGGCGCTCGGGTTGCTGTATAGGGCAAAGACGGATTTTATAATTTCATCAGGAAAGCCGAATGATTTCATTGCTTTAGACGCATAAGTCCAGTGGATCCTATCGAAAGCTTTCTCTGCATCTAATGATAAATATATGGATGGATGTTTATTTTTGTTTGACCAGTGAATTAAATCAATTATTTTCCTGACCCCATCATTTGCTTGTCTATTAATCATAAATCCTACTTGGTCATCGTGTATAATGTGGGACAGGACTAGCGAAATTCTATTAGCTAATATCCTAGCATAAATTTTCACATCATTATTTAGTAAGGATATGGGTCTAAAATTAGATGGCCATGACGGATCTTTCCCTGGTTTCGGAAGAGTCACTATAGTCGCCTCTAAAGATTCGTTAGGGAAATGTCCATTCAATTTTGATTCATTGAAGAATTGTTCCAAATAGGGGAGAAGTATGGACTCAAACGTTTTGTAATATTCTGACGTAAAACCATCTGGCCCAGGGGATTTATTTAGTTTCATGGAGGTAATGGCTTCTGATATTTCTTTTGGAGAGATAGGGTTGTTTAGTTCTGTAATGCAATTCTGTGGTAGTTGAGGGAGGTTGCATTTTTTCAAAAAGAGGTCTATTTTGTCAGGGTCTGGTTGTGTTGTTAAGGGGTCATTTGATAAGTTATATAAGGATTCATAATACTTACTAAAGGAATCTGCTATACTTTGTGGGTTTTGTATTTTTTCTTTTGTCTGTGGGTTAATCAGGTGGGGGATTCTAGCTTTAGTGTTGATACCCTTCACTCTCATGGCCATCAATGAAGATGCTTTATTGTAATTACAATAATAATTGTATTTAAGTCTTTTAATCTGTTTATCAAACTTTGCGGACAATAACTCAGCTAATTTTATCCTAACTGCTTTTAGTTTTGTGTTTATATCCAAGTTCTGAGAGTGGTTCGATTTATCTTGGGATTCTAGGGTTGCTATGGATTGGAGAACTTTTTTGATGTTTTCTTTCGTGTTTCTATTGTATCTAGCAGTCTCTTGGATTAATAGCCCTCTTGCATAAGCTTTATGTGCATTCCAGAGGGTTGAGCACTTCGTAGTGGAGTTTACATTAAGCTTAAAGTATTCAGTTAAGTTTTTATAGAGTCTGTTTTTGACCTCTGGTAGGTTCATAATGTAAGAATTATTCCTCCAAATAAATTTATTCTTTGGAAAATCAGGTGTGGAGATAGTTAAGGACAAAGGGGCATGATCGGCCCACGTTATATTGCCAATAGTGCATAATTCAACATCAGAGATTGTATGAATTGTAGTTAGAAAATAATCTATTCTCGAGTAAGACTTGTGTGTCTGAGAGTAGAATGTGTAATCCCTCTCAATTCCGTGTTTACATCTCCAAATGTCGAATAGACCTTCAGTGAATAACCATTTGTTGAGTGTTAGAACTTTTCTTGAACTCTGAGAATTAGAGTCTAGTTTAAAGTCGTTTGTTAAGTTTAGGTCACCGCATATAATTAGTTTTCCTTGTTTAATCTTATTTATTTTTTTCATTAGTTTATTTAAGAACCTTATCTGGCCTGAGTTCGGGGCATATACTGATGCAATTGTGTAGTCCTTATTATTGATTGTGCAGGATACGATAATAAAGCGTCCTAGTGGATCTGTTTCTATTTGTTTCTTATGGAATGTCACAGTGTCTCTAACCAAAATCATGGAACCAGCTTTCTTCGTCGGAGCACAGGACATGAATATATTTGGAAAATGCTTATATTTAAATTTGTTGCTATCTTGATCCCTAATGTGTGTTTCTTGTATACAAATAATATCTGCATTAGATTCCTTAATGTCGTTCCATAGGAAAGTTCTACGTTTATGTGAATTTAGGCCCCTAACATTATGGCTATAAAATTTAAGCGTCATCTATCTGTGTAAGAAAATGATTTGCGTAGAGGAGGTTCTGAGTAGTAGATAATACCTTAGGGAACGTGGAGTGTAGCATTTCAGTTGTAGACGGCTGAGCACCTTGGACCACAGTATGTAGACATCATACCATAATGTCCTAAATAAGTATGGAGAAAATAGAGTGTGAACAACATAAATACAGTAGTTGTTATTAAACCAATAGAATGTGATAACTAGAATGAAAAAATAGATAACAATACAGAGCTGATTTAACATGTGCAAGTTGGGGAGAGCTTGCATCCAGAGAGAAAATAAATTTGACATGGGTAGTGACTTCCTAGAATAGATAATCAACAGAGCATCACCACCTCGGATAGATGGTTCAAGTTGGTGTTACAGTTCGTTCCAGGGATTGGTTTTCTTTCAGTGGTGGGAATGGGAAGGGCTCAACCGTTATGTTCCATTGTTCCAATGTCTCTTTGGCTTTGATGGGACAGGTGAGGATATGATTGATGCCGTTTCTCATCACAATGATTTTAGTCGGGAATCCCCATCTGTATTTGAAGCCATTTTTTCTCAAAGCTGTAGTTACAGGGGTGAAATTTCTTCTTGCCGCTAAGGTAGATGGTGATAAGTCTATGAATATCGATATTCCCTTGTATTGGTCTGGAAGGGAACCCGCTTTCCTGTTTGCTATCAGGATTTTCTCCTTTGTTTGAAAAAATAATAGTCTCGCTATTACATCTCTTGGGACTGAATCAGGTAGGTTTTTTGGTTTGGGCAATCGATGTGCCCTGTCTATGGTGAGCTCAATATCTGAGCATTCTGGAACCAAACATTTGAACATCTTTTGTAGGTATGGGACTATTTCAGGGCTTGAGATACTTTCTGGAACTCCTCTGAACTTTAGGTTATTTCGTCTGTTTCTGTCTTCTAAGTCGATGAGTTTGGCTCTCAGGGATTCTACTTCATCGCAAAGTAGATCTTGGGCGTCTGCTAGTTTGTTATGGGCTGCCACACATTCTCCCATTTTCTTTTCGGTGTGATCAACCCTTTCTCCTAAGGCTTCTACATTTTTATTTATTTCTGCCATTGTGGATTTTGTATCTTTCTGGATCTGACGTCTTAGCAACAGCAGCATATTTTTTACTTCTGTGGCAGTGTCCGAAGATGCTGGCATGTTTTGTAATTGGTCGTCCGGTTCTGTATCTAAATGGATGTTTTCAGATAAGTTTTCTTGGGAGGAAAACTTTTGTTTTTGTTTTTCTGGACTCCCCGATGGGGAAGAGGTAATTGACGAATTTTCATTTTCTTGTAGTGGAGAGTATCTGTTTGACAGAGGAAGGTTTGTATCTTCAGGCTGTTCAATGTGAGTAACTCTTATCCTCTGTGATAGTGGTGTGTTGAGATATCTTGAAGGTTGGGATTTGTTGCCGTATCTGTTAGTGGAGTTTCTTTTTTTGTATGAAGTGGTTTGGAATACTCCGTCTTGTTCTATTTGTTCCATTTTTTTGGAAGCTTCAATTTTCTTTGCGTTTCTTGTATTTGACATATTTCTTGTTTAATTTAGCAGAGGAATGGTAGAAAAGACTTGATAGAATCAGAATAGGGAAGATTCCCGGTGTTATTTGTGTTTAATAAAGCAGTACGTTTTTGCTTAACTTTGAGATAGAATAAATGTTAAATTGTGGTGGTCACTTTCCAGGGGACTGCAGCTGTTTTCAGACTTGAAATGCTCACTGTTGGTATTAAGTCGAAGGTAAGTATTATTCCTAGTTCTCTGTCATACAATTGTAGAAGGTAGAATGTCCCGCAATATATTAAATTTTTTAAAGTAACACTGCTCTTTAGACACCAGTAGAGTGTGTTGACTTGTATAATTTACAGTGAGTTTAAGCGTGCTTGGAAATGACTTGAATAGATAGTAATCCTATATGCTTTTACAGGAGACTTATGCAGAAGCAGAAATGCATTAAATTGTCTGCAAGAGTTATTGGTTGTTCTGTGTAATGCAATTATGGAACAACCGCACGACAGGTGAGATTTCCACAGAACAGTATTCTCAGGTAGTTTGTCTTTTAGTTGGGTAAGGGTAGTGCTGGAATTGAGCTGTTTGCGAATATCTTAAAAGTATGACAGTCTCTTGCAGAAATACTGTAATGTGCAGGGGATTCGTTATATATAGGCAGTAGTTATTATATCATGAATAACTGGAAATAGAGCAGACTCACGCTGCAGGGAGGAAGGGAGCTGCTGTATATATGCTTCTTAGATAAACAAATGGTGGCTGTAAAGGAGGTCTGAATGGAGCTGGTTAATGTCAGCTGTACTGTTATCTGTTCAGTGTAACCAGCTGTAGTGAGGTGGGAGATCACAGGAGGTTCAGAGGTTAATGGAGGCACTTAGTGGAGTTGTTGTTATCTACTCTGCTGGCAGGCAGAACAGCTCCGTGTTGTGTGTGAGAGACACTGCCTCTGATCTCAGTAGACGGAGTGCTGTGTGGTGCTTCAGCACTATCTCACACGTGCCTGGAGCTCCCTAGGTAAAATGGCTCCCGAAGAAGAACACCACTGTGCAGCAAAGCACTCAACAGGTATAGTACAGGAAGAATATAGGTAAACTCACAGTTCTTAAGTTGGTCTCCTGTGTTTGCTGTGCTTCTTTTCCTCAGCTGCTCCCTTACTTTCTCCTCTGTCAATGTAGTGCTGGTGTCTCACAGCTCCTGTTCTTAGGAGCTATGCCTGAGCCCTCAGCCTGGGTCGGTCTGCAGTGCTTGCTTTTATTATTCAGTCAATGTAGCCCAAAGTTGGCAGGAAAGGTCCTGAGCTGATCCTGGGTCCCCAGAACAAATTTGGAGTGAATCCGAGTTAAAATGCCAGTTTTGTGACGCTTTTAGGAATTCTCAGTCACAGGAGCTCAGCTACATGCTTGCAGCAGGCTCCTTACCCAGGCCACGCCCCCCCCGTCACTGCCTCTGTACACTCCTTCTTCTCGGAAATCCGAAGTGTCTTTGAGGAACCTGCCCGAGCCTCTTCTGCTGAGACTGCCCTGTTGAACCTGGTCCAGGGTAATTCTTCCGTTGGCGAGTATGCTGTACAATTCCGTACTCTTGCTTCAGAATTGTCCTGGAATAATGAGGCCCTCTGCGCGACCTTCAAAAAAGGCCTATCCAGCAACATTAAAGATGTTCTGGCCGCACGAGAAATTCCTGCTAATCTACATGAACTTATTCACCTAGCCACTCGCATTGACATGCGTTTTTCCGAAAGGCGTCAGGAACTCCGCCAAGATATGGACTCTGTTCGCACGAGGCGTTTCTTCTCCTCGGCTCCTCTCTCCTCTGGTCCCCTGCAATCTGTTCCTGTGCCTCCCGCCGTGGAGGCTATGCAGGTCGACCGGTCTCGCCTGACACCTCAAGAGAGGACACGACGCCGTATGGAGAACCTCTGCCTGTACTGTGCTAGTACCGAACACTTCCTGAGAGATTGTCCTATCCGTCCTTCCCGCCTGGAAAGACGTACGCTGACTCCGCACAAAGGTGAGACAGTCCTTGATGTCTACTCTGCTGCTCCACGTCTTACTGTGCCTGTGCGGATGTCTGCCTCTGCCTTCTCCTTCTCTACAGTGGCCTTCTTGGACTCTGGATCTGCAGGAAATTTTATTTTGGCCTCCCTCGTCAACAAGTTCAACATCCCGGTGACCAGTCTCGCCAGACCCCTCTACATCAGTTGTGTAAATAATGAAAGATTGGACTGTACTATACGTTTCCGCACGGAGTCCCTTCTTATGAGCATCGGATCTCATCATGAGAGGATTGAACTTTTGGTCCTCCCCAATTGCATCTCGGAAATTCTCCTTGGACTTCCCTGGCTTCAACTTCATTCCCCTACCCTGGATTGGTCCACTGGGGAGATCAAGAGTTGGGGGTCCTCTTGTTCCAAGAACTGTCTAAAACCGGTTCCCAGTAACCCTTGCCGTAACTCTGTGGTTCCTCCAGTAACCGGTCTCCCTAAGGCCTATATGGACTTCACGGATGTTTTCTGCAAAAAACAAGCTGAGACTCTACCTCCTCACAGGCCTTATGATTGCCCTATCGACCTCCTCCCGGGCACTACTCCACCCCGGGGCAGAATTTATCCTCTCTCTGCCCCAGAGACTCTTGCCATGTCCGAATACGTCCAGGAGAATCTAAAAAAGGGCTTTATCCGTAAATCCTCCTCTCCTGCCGGAGCCGGATTTTTCTTTGTGTCCAAAAAAGATGGCTCCCTACGTCCATGCATTGACTACCGCGGTCTTAATAAAATCACGGTTAAGAACCGCTACCCCTTACCCCTCATCTCTGAACTCTTTGATCGCCTCCAAGGTGCCCACATCTTCACTAAATTGGACTTAAGAGGCGTCCAATTCGTGTCTAAATTCTGGAGGGCTCTCTGTAAACAACTCAAGATTAAATAAAATTTTTCTTCTGCATATCATCCCCAGTCCAATGGACAAGTAGAAAGGATTAACCAGATCTTGGGTGATTATTTGCGACATTTTGTTTCCTCCCGCCAGGATGACTGGGCAGATCTCCTCCCATGGGCCGAATTCTCGTATAACTTCAGGGTCTCTGAGTCTTCCTCCAAATCCCCATTTTTCGTGGTGTACGGCCGTCACCCTCTTCCTCCCCTCCCTACTCCCTTGCCCTCTGGTCTGCCCGCTGTGGATGAAATTTCTCGTGACCTTTCCATCATATGGAGAGAGACCCAAAATTCTCTCTTACAGGCTTCATCACGCATGAAGAAGTTCGCGGATAAGAAAAGAAGAGCTCCCCCCGTTTTTTCCCCTGGAGACAAGGTATGGCTCTCCGCTAAATATGTCCGCTTCCGTGTCCCTAGCTACAAGTTGGGACCACGCTATCTTGGTCCTTTCAAAATTTTGTGTCAAATTAATCCTGTCTCTTACAAACTTCTTCTTCCTCCCTCTCTTCGTATCCCTAATGCCTTTCACGTCTCTCTTCTCAAACCACTCATCCTCAACCGTTTTTCTCCCAAATCTGTTCCTCCCACTCCTGTTTCCGGCTCCTCGGACATCTTCTCCGTCAAAGAAATTCTAGCATCTAAAAAGGTCAGAGGGAAAACCTTCTTTTTAGTGGATTGGGAGGGTTGTGGTCCAGAAGAGAGGTCCTGGGAACCTGAGGACAATATCCTGGACAAAAGTCTGATCCTCAGGTTCTCAGGCTCCAAGAAGAGGGGGAGACCCAAGGGGGGGGGTACTGTTACGCCGAGCGCTCCGGGTCCCCGCTCCTCCCCGGAGCGCTCGCTACACCTTCCTCACTGCAGCGCTCCGGTCGGTTCCACGGACCCGGGGCGCTGCGATACTGTCTTCGGCCGGGATGCGATCCGCGATGCGGGTAGCGCCCGCTCGCGTTGCGCACCCCGGCTCCCGTACCTGACCCGCTCTCCGTCAGTTCTGTCCCGGCGCGCGCGGCCCCGCTCCCTAGGGCGCGCGCGCGCCGGGTCTTTGCGATTTAAAGGGCCACTGCGCCGCTGATTGGCGCAGTGGTTCCAATTAGTCTTTGCACCTGTGCACTTCCCTATATCACCTCACTTCCCCTGCACTCCCTTGCCGGATCTTGTTGCCTTAGTGCCAGTGAAAGCGTTCCTTGTGTGTTCCTTGCCTGTGATTCCAGACCTTCTGCCGTTGCCCCTGACTACGATCCTTGCTGCCTGCCCCGACCTTCTGCTACGTCCGACCTTGCTTTTGCCTACTCCCTTGTACCGCGCCTATCTTCAGCAGCCAGAGAGGTGAGCCGTTGCTAGTGGATACGACCTGGTCACTACCGCCGCAGCAAGACCATCCCGCTTTGCGGCGGGCTCTGGTGAAAACCAGTAGTGGCTTAGAACCGGTCCACTAGCACGGTCCACGCCAATCCCTCTCTGGCACAGAGGATCCACTACCTGCCAGCCGGCATCGTGACAGCCTGACAGGGCAGCTAGGGTACAGGGGTACAACTCCTGTACCTGGCTACCACAATTGCACCCATATATAATTCATTATTGGTTTTGTAGTCCATTTTGTGGTAAAATAAAGGACATTGGGCTCTGCAATAAAAAAGATAAAAAAATAAATAAAATAGTTTGGGCTCCTAGAAGGCAAGTATGAAAAAAACTATAATATTAAAATGTTCTGGTCTTCAACAGGTTAAATCTGCATTCCTGGAGAATAAATGATCTAAGGCCAGTAGCTAACATTAGCAATTTCATAACAAGACCAACAAAATGGCTGCCGTTTGCTTTGATATCCTTGGCAAGACATGACATCACAAAACCAACACTGTGTGACATCACAATGATGTACTTGCATAAAAGAAGGAGACACAGCTGGAGCTGCTGAGTTGTGGCTGAAGAGGCTGAAGATTTAGCTGAAGAAAGAAGCTGCTGAAGATACAGATGGAGAAAGCAGGATCCCTTTTAAGGGGGATCTATTGAATAGTGTCTAAGTATCACTGTATCGTATAGAGTAGAAGTATCATTGCATTGTATTGTATAGAGATGTATAATTATCATTGTATTGTATAGAGATGTATAAGTACCATTGTGTTGTATAGAGATGGTAATAGTCACACTCAGCAGCAGGAGGCAGACGATAGACGTGATCCAGGGTTATGTCCGATCGCCACTTGTGGGGTCAGGAAGGAATTATTTTTTCCCCTGAGATTGAAATCTCCGGGGTTTTTCTTCGCCTTCCTCTGGATTACCCGGCGGTGGCTCTTCTTCAGGTTTACTCTGTACTGGACCCGAGAAAGAGTCTCAAGCTGCATTATTTAATAGAATATGAAACCTCTGCCTACTGCTAAGGACACTCTTAAAAGGGCATTAGCAGCTGTGGCTACCACCTGATTTACTACTATATGTAACTGGACCGACCACAATTTTGGGGTACATGTCCAGGTGCAATGTAGCTAATGCCCCTGTAAGATCGCCCTAAAAAATATATAATTAATAAGTGCAAATAAAGCTCTTTAATAAAAATGTGCATCTAAAAGATAAAAAGTGTTTCTGGTGTCATTTGTTCTAGAATTGTTCCATAGTGAGCTGGGCTTGGTGGTGTCTCCCAATCTCCCTCGGCCCAGTGGGTTGAAATGAGAGTCAGAAATGAGTGTAAACTATGCCAGAAATCTACTCCAGCGCATAGATGAGTACATTTCAGAACATGGAGTGGGGTCAATAAAAGATGCATCGAATTTAGGATCTGTACCCCTTTATAAATTGGGTGCATCCAAATCTGGTGTACTTGTTCTTTAAGACTGGAGTTTTAAACTTCTGTCATAATAAATTCAGCCATGATAAAATCCATCGCCACTAGGACTGCAAGGACATGCGCCGCCACCATTGACAGCAATGTAGTATACGTGGGTTCTGGCGAAAAAATAAACATCTGCTGCAGAATTCTGCAGGGTGCACTGCATAGCAAAATCCCATTGAAGAGATTGGGAGGCTGCTGCACCAAAAATGCTTTAGTGTGAAAACAAACAAACAAACCTCTACTTACCAGTTTATTCCATACTGCATCCAGCACCTCTACACTGATCATCCCTGCCAGCCTAGTTGACATGTTTTACAATGTCAACAAAACAGCCGATCTCAGCAAAAGAGGACATAAAACCATGAGGTTATGTTCACATACCAGAATTTCTGTGTGGAATTCTGCATTTGAATTCAATGGGATTCTGCTGCGCTGTGCACATAGCAGGATTTTCACGCCAGAAATTCAAATTCCGGTGTCCTCAGAAGGAATGGACATGTCTATTCTTTCTGCGGACTCCACATGGAATACATTGCTGTCTATGAGACGACACATTTCCAGTGGTCCTAGGGCCGGCATGTTATGCCAGTGCTCTGCATTCAGGGGCAATATCCACACAGATTTTCTGTACGGACATTGCCTTGTGAACATAGCCTGAGATTTTGGATTGGCTGTAATAGTGACATGAGTATACAGGCACTTTATCTCTGCAGCCAAGTAAACAAAGCTGACAAGGAAGACCACAGCAGTGGCGCTAGACAGCGGGGATTAATCAGGTATTAATTGGGACAGGAATAAAACTGGATGAAGAACAGCAAGGAATAGATGGAAGTGACCACCACCAAAACAACTATGAACCATCTGCAGAATAATCTCACACTAAAGATTGTAGGGAGATGACTGAATACCTCAAGGACCAAAAGGTCATAAAGTATGATGGTTAACCAAAAAGTAGCCAGATGGGTGACTTTTTGGAAAATAATCTGCATGTCAGGAAAAATACTACAACCAGTAACATATCCAATCCATGCTGAAGAAAGATCTTGAAAAAAAAAATGGAGTTAGGGGTCATGTAATGGAAGAAGAACTTCTAGTCCTGTAGAAAATATCAGATGGAGAAAGATCGCTGGTCTTCAACATGGTAGCTGGTGGTGGGCTTAACCCTCGGTAAAATGGATGTCCTTGGGAGACAGATGCCAGGAAATGTCATTTAAAAAGTGATAATGTGAGCAAGCCATGCCCGATAAGGCTAGCCAGAACTAACTACAAGAGTGATCAATAGAACAAGGTGGAGGATGAGTTTATATTCGCCTTAGACCAGAAGTCTTCAGCATGGAAAACTTGCTATGAGTAGGCTGCCAGCAGAGAGTGGGCCACGGATAGAGTCAGAATGTGGCTCTTAGTCCACAATAGGATCCTGGTAAACATTGAGAACTTCAGGCCCCTTAACGGTTAAAGACATGGACATGGTGGCAATGGTATTTTGGATAAGATATTCCCCTAGCAGGGGAGTGTGGACAGGGGTGGCTCTGTGAAATAGTTGGGAGGGAAAAACAAAAATATTAAAACTAAAATAAAAAAAATGCAGCTTGGGTATATATACCGTTGGTTTCTTTGTATATTCAAAAATATGTCCCTTATTCTTCTGTTAGCAGAAATCGCTGTCAGGTTTTAATCATTGCATATTTGTTTACCAACAATGATCAGGCCGGACTTCCCAAGGGTCTGGAGTTATAGGAGCCAGGATCGTCCCTGGCCAGCACTTTCCAGGTGAGGTCCCCCGCACTGGAAGGACGGGACAATCCCAGAAAAGATGCAGAGTGTGTCACAGGAAGGGGATACGGAAGGACACCACCACTCAGTGGGACACTTGCCCAGATAATCCGGGCCTCTGCATAAAAAACTGCTTCAGGGAGTATCACACTTCCATGGAGCGCTAAATTTTCCCTTTTCATTTGAATTTTCCATAATTTGACCAATGTACCAAGTCCAGAGTACATTCAAAATTTTAACCCCCATTAACCCCTAAATTGCCCAAAAAAACCTGGAAAAAAAAAAACCTGATAAGCCCTCTGGGGGTGTTTTTTCAGAAATGGGTCATAGGTCACTGAGTCACTATCATTGGGAACTTTTTATGTTGCCTCAAATGCGCAGCGCTCTCTCCACCTGAGCGGGTGCGCATTTGAGGCAACAGGATAGGGACGGCCACACACATCACATTCCCAGAATGATGTTTCATAGCATAGGGTTTGGAGCTGGCATATTTTGTTTAGTTTTGGCTATGCTCTGGGTCATCATTCTGGGAACATATCCTGTTTTATTATTATTTATAATTTTCTGGCCCACTGTACCCCATATTACGGGCCTCTGTGTCCCACCTGTCTACCCCAGTTACAGCCCGTTGTCCCCCGAGTGTTCCCCTATTTTAGGGCTCAGTGCTCCGACATTAACAGTCCTCGAGGGGGGGTCCCACATCCTGGCTCCATATGAAGCTCAAGGCCCCTGACTGACCTCACGTTATAACAAGACCTGATGTGCACCCGACAAGCTGCTGTCATAAGAAAAAAGGTATGTCCTTACTCCAAAGAAATGTATTTACAAATTGTGGGGGGTCATTTCTGCTATTAACACTTGGGGAAAACCAACATTTTAGTGGAAAAAAAACACATTTTTTTTACATATGCAAAAGTCGTGAAACCCCGGTGGGGTATTAAGGCTTACTTCATTCCTTGATACGTTCCCCAAGGGGTCCAGTTTCCAAAATGGTATGCCATGTGTTTTTTTTTTTTGCTGTTCTGGCACCATAGGGGCTTCCATAATGCGACATGTCCCCCCCCATTTCTGCAAAGTTGGCAAATGTGACTCCTTCTCTTCTGAGCATTGTAGCGCTCATGCAGTGCATTTGACGTCCACTTATGGGGTGCTTCCATACTCAGAAGAGTTGGGGTTACAAATTTTGGGGGGTATTTTCTACTATTAACCCTTGCAAAAATGTGAAATTTGGGGGGAAACACATTTTAGTGAAAATTATTATTATTTGTTTTAAATATGCAAAGTCGTGAAATCCCTGTGGGGTATTAAGGCTCACTTTATTCCTTGTTACGTTCCTCAAGGGGTTTAGTTTCCAAAATGGTATGCCATGTGTTTTTTTTTTGCTGTCCTGGCACCATAGCGGCTTCCTAAATGTGACATGCCCCCCGAGCAAAATTTGCTCTCAAAAAGCCAAATATGACTCCTTCTCTTCTGAGCATTGTAGTTCGCCCGTAGTGCACTTCAGGTCAACGTATGGGGTACCTCCATACTCAGAAGAGATGGGGGTTACAAATTTTGGGGGGTATTTTCTGGTTTTAACCCTTGCAAATATGTGAAATTTGGGGGGGAGCACACATATGCAAAAGTCGTGAAACATCTGTGGGGTATTAAGGCTCACTTAATTCCTTGTTATGTTCCTCAAGGGGTCTCGTTTCCAAAATGGTATGCCATGTGGAGTTTTTTTTGCTGTTCAGGCACCATAGGGGCTTCCTAAATGCAACATGCCCCCCAAAAAACATTTCAGAAAAACGTACTCTCCAAAATCCCCTTGTGGCTCCTTCCCTTCTGAGCCCTCTACTGCGCCCGTGGAACAATTTACATATACATATGAGGTATGTGCTTACTCGAGAGAAATTGGGCTACAAATATAAGTATACATTTTCTCCTTTTACCCCTTGTAAAAATGCTGACTGAATGTCATTTTGAATACTTTGGGGGGGGGGGGGGGGCAGTTTTATAATGGGGTCATTTGTGGGGAATTTCTAATATGAAGGCCCTTCAAATCCACTTCAAACCTGAACTGGAAAAATCCCTGAAAAATAGCGAGTTTGAAAATTGTGTGAAAAATTTGAAAATTGCTGCTGAACTTTGAAGCCCTCTGGTGTCTTCCAAAAGTAAAAACATGTCAATTTTATGATGCAAACATAAAGTAGACATATTGTATATGTGAATAAAATGTTTTTTTTTTTTATTTGGAATATTCATTTTCCTTACAAGCAGAGAGCTTCAAAGAAAAATGCAAAATGTTCAAATTTTTCATCAAATTTTGGGATTTTTCACCAAGAAAGGATGCAAGTTACTACAAAATTTTACCACTATGTTAAAGTAGAATATGTCACGGAAAAACATTCTCGGAATCAGAATGATAAGTAAAAGCATCCCAGAGTTATTAATGTTTAAAGTGACAGTGGTCAGATATTCAAAAAATGGCCGGGTCCTTAAGAGGTTAAGAGACATAAAGAGCTGCAGTTTGTTTTCAATCTATTTTACTGCAGTTTACACTGTGTGCTTTCAGTTTACACTGTGTGCTTCACGCAGCATAAAAGGGGTTAGAATATGGTCATGTGGTGAACCAGGAGAGTTGTGGTGTCTGGGGTGTTGCTGTATTGTTACAGGGTCTAGTGGTATTAACCCTTAGTTGTCATGACACCAGGGTGCGGTTTCCTTAGTGTTAATGGGCTTACCGCCAACCGTTACAGAAATTGTAGGGAAAATAATGGAATGTCCACAGCAGACTTTATGAATAAACTGAAGAACTTTACTTGAATATTTTATGCAACAGTCTTTGTACATAACAGTCTCTTAAGAGTGAACCTGGATACAGATTCCTTACAGGTTTTGCTGGGACTGTGAAGCAATGAGCTTCACTGTGCTACTAATTATAATATTTAGCTGGTAGTAGTCACACAGGATTTGATAGATTGAGCTTTTGGTAACTCACGGTTCAGTGGCTGCAGGTTCTTTCAGGCTTTGGCCTAGTTGAAATGAGATTTGTGCTGAGATAGTTGTGCTTGCTTGATAGTCCGGCAGGAAGAGAAGAGAATTTACAGACTACAGCCCTTAATATAAGGAGGGGCTGGACTAAGCTCATTGGTCAGCAAACCTGTAAGTCCTGAACCCAATGAACTCTTGGTACATCACATGACCCAGTAAGGTCCTTAAGCAATTATACATTACAACTGTACATCACGTGACTCGGGAAAGGTCCTATACATATATATTTCCTATACATTAACCCCTTAAGGACCCAGACAATTTTCACTTTAGGACCCAGTCATTTTTTGCACATCTGACCACTGTCACTTTAAGCATTATTAACTCTGGGATGCTTTTTCCTTTCATTCTGATTCCGAGACTGTTTTTTCATGACATATACTGCTTTATGTTAATGGTAAAAATTCATCAATACTTGCATCATTTCTTGGTGAAAAATTCCAAAATTTGATGAAAAAATAGAAAATTTGGCATTTTTTTCTACTTTGAAGCTCTCTGTTTATAAGGAAAATGGATATTCCAAATAAATTATATATTGATTCACATATACAATATGTCTACTTTATGTTTGCATCATAAAATTGCCATGTTTTTACTTTTGGAAAACATCAGAGGGCTTCAAAATTGCACCCCTCAAAGTAATCAAAATGACATTCAAAAAGTTTGTTAACTTTTTAGGTGTTTCACAGGAATAGCAGCAAATTGAAGGAGAAAATTCTAAATCTTAATTTGTTTACACTGGCATGTTATTGTAGACCCAGTTTTTGAATTTTTACAAGGGGTAAAAGGAGAGAAATCTTCCTAAAATGTGTAACCCAATTTTTCTTGAGGAAGGAAATACCTCATATGTGTATGTCAAGTGCTCTGTAGAAGGGAAGGAGCGACAGTGGGATTTTGGAGAATAAGTTTTTCTGAAATGGTTTTTGGGAGCATGTCACATTTAAGAAGCCCCTAGGTGCCAGAACAGAAAAAAAAAAAAAAAAAAAACACATGGCATACGATTTTGGAAACTACACCCCTGAAGAAACGCAACAAGGGGTACAATGAGCCTTAACACCCCACAGGTGTTTGAAGACTTTTCGTTAAAGATAGAGGTGTAAATTATTATAATTTTTTTTCAATAAAATTTTTGTTTTCCCCCAAATTTTACATTTTTACAAGTGGTAATAGGAGAAAATGCCCCCCAAAATTTTCTAACCTTATCTCTTCTGAGTATGGAAATACCCCATGTGGACGTCAAGTGCTCTGCTGGCGCACTACAATGCTCAGAAGAGAAGGAGTCACATTTGGCTTTTGGAAAGCAAATTTTGCTAAAATGGTTTTGGGGGGCATGTCGCATTTAGGAAGCCCCTACGGTGCCAGAATAGCAAAAAAAAAAATAAAAAATAAAACACATGGCATATTAATTTGAAAACTACACCCCTCAAGGAACGTAACAAGGGATACAGAGAGCCTTAAAGGGGTTATCCAGGAAAACACTTTTTTTTCTTCTGAGCATTGTAGTGCGCCCGCAGAGCACTTTACATCCACATATGGGGTATGTTCTTACTCAGATGAAATGTGGTTACAAATTGTGGGGGGGCTTTTTTCCTATTCTCCCTTGTGAAAATGAAAAATTTAGGGTAACACCCGCATTTTTGTGAAATTTTTTATTTCCTTTTCACATCCAACTTTACCGAAAATTTGTCAAACACCTGTGGTGTTTTAAGGCTCACTATACCCCTTGTTACATTCCGTGAGGGGTGTAGTTTCCAACATGGCGTCACATGTGGGTATTTGTTGTTTTGTGTTTATGTCAGAACCGCTGTAAAATCAGCCACCACTGTGCAAATCCCCAATTTTGACCTCAAATATACATAGTGCGCTTTCACTCCTGAGCCTTGTTGTGCGCCCACAGATCCCTTTACACCCATATCAGCAGTCATTCCGGTCCAGGTACGCCCTGGGTCCTTAACTACCAGGGAGTCAGGGCATACCCATACGCCCTGGCTCCTTAAGGGGTTAACAATAACTGAATTGCAGAATCATGTTTTTGGTAGAGGGTGTGATGCAGGGGAGATGGAATTACCCTAGGGGCAGATGGCACTAACCCCTTGTGTTAGTGATGCCAGGGTGTGGTTTATCCTCAATACCACCCGACGATATACAGCTGGATCCTGGGCTAGACACTGTGGCATTAATGACTTCGACGACAAGTTACGGAACAACGGTAGCTTTACTAAGTTAGACAGGTGGAATAGTCTATACAGCTTAGTCAGGCACATGGAGGTGAACAGTGACCTTAGGGCATGCTAGGACTTGTAGTGGACTGGGACAATTTTGATGCAGGCCAAGCTGACTGAAAACAGGTTGACTTTGACTGACTTGACTGAGACTGACTATACCCTGTTTGCAGCTTACCAGGCTTTGACTGGGACACAGGGGTAGTGAACCTATAGACTTGTGGCTTGTGTTTAACTTGTTTTCCAACATGTTGTGTTTAACTTGAGGTTTGACTTGAGGTTTTGACTTGTGTTTGACTTGAGGCCTCCTCGGTACTCCAGACACACTCTTAGGACTTGACGTCACCGGACCTCAGCAAACACTTAAAGGGGTACTCTGCTGCTCAGCGTTAGGAACAAACTGTTCTGAACGCTCTAGTCGTTGCCAGGAGCTTGTGACATCCTAGCCCCGCCCCCTCATGATGCTACGCCCCACCCCCTCAATGCAAGTCAATGGGAGGGGGTTTGCCGGCTGTCATGCCCCCTCCCATAGACTTGCATTGAGGGGGCGGGTGGGGCGTGACATCATGAGGGGCGAGGCTATGATGTCACAAGCTCCCGGCGTTGGTCCGGCATTCGGAACAGTTTGTCCCAAACGCTGAGGAGCGGAGTACCCCTTTAACTGGAAGTCAAGAGATTAAGCTAACTCCTCCCAGGGCTTATATGGGGGAGACTGGGAGGGGTCCCATAGGACACCCTAAGGTAACATGGTCTCTGATACCTCACTGGGTTACAATCACATGGCACTGTAAAGCAACACTGTGTGTGGATAGCTCTCTCCCTAGTGTTTCCAGCACCAGCGCACGGGCTAGCCGGCAGTGTCCCCGGACCGGATCAACAGAATAAAAATGAATGTCCAGCGCCAAGTGCGGTAAAACGACAAGTACTTTATTGTAGGATCGGCGGATACAAACTTGCATCAGGCAGGAGCAGAGGCGTTTCGGACCGTTTCAGGTCCTTAGTCATGGCATAACAAACAAGATAACATCCAAACTTGAAATACTTTCTTAAGAACATCACATGTATCATGACATCACACTTAATAAAGACATGTGGAAAACATGGAAATGGAACAATGGATGTGTATGTACACATGAATTCAAGCAGAAAAAACCCACACGAAAAATGAATACTATTATACAGCATTCCTACACAAAGTAATAAACAAAAAATAAAAAAAAATGAAATAAAAAAGAAATAAGGGGGGCAGGATAAATTAGATGGACGCGTCAATAAGTCAATATTAGGTCATGTCTCCAGTTCATTCCATTCGGCTCTCTTGTGTTTAACATGAAAATCCAATAGGATTCTCTATTGAATAACTTATGTTTCAAATCGCCCCCTCTAACACTGTTTCAGACCCGTTCTATTGCATTAACGCACAATGTGGATACATCCACATTATGTTGGTCAGGAAAATGTCGGGACAAGGCTGATATATTAAATTGTTCACCTCTGGCATCTGATATGTGACGTCTAATGCGGGTTTTGAGGGGGTTTGAAGTGCATCCCACATACTGGCATCTACAGGCAGAGTAAGCAACTAAATAAACAACCGAAGTCTTTTTTTTTTCTTTTGTTTATTACTTTGTGTAGGGTTGCTGTATAATTACATTCAATTTTTGTGTGGGTTCTTTCTGCCTGAATTCATGTGTACATACACATCCATTGTTCCATTTCCATGTTTTCCACATGTCTTTATTAAGTGTGATGTCATGATACATGTGATGTTCCTAAGAAAGTATTTCAAGTTTGGATTTTATCTTGTGTGTTATGCCATGACTAAGGACCTGTAACGATCCGAAACGCCTCGGCTCCTGCCTGATGCAAGTTGTATCCGCTGATCCTACAATAAAGTACCGGTGGTTTTACCGCACTTGGCGCTGGACATTCCTTAATCACATGACACTTGTTTAATCACATGTCAACGGTTCTCAAAGACATGACACTTTTATATACAATACACAGCATAATGATAACTGTTCAAGGGGAACAGGTGCAGGGGCCCAGGGGACACTGCAGGGAGGCTGCCTGACAGGGCAGCTAGGGTACAGGGGTACAACTCCTGTACCGGGCTACCACAATTTCACCCATACATTATTCATTATTGGTTTAGTAGTCCATTTTGTGGTAAAATGAAGGACATTGGGCTCTGCAATAAAAAAGGCCTTTGTAGATAAAAAAAATAAAAGAGTTTTGGCTCCTAGAAGGCAAGGAAAGAAAAAAACAATAATATTAAAACGTTCTGGTCTTCAACAGGTTAAATCTGCATTTCTGGAGAATAAATGATATAAGGCCAGTAGCTAGCATTAGCAATTTCATAACAAGACCAACAAAATGGCTGCCGTTTGCTTTGATATCCTTGGCAAGACATGACATCACAAAACCAACACTGTGTGACATCACAATGATGTACTTGTATAAAAGAAGGAGACACAGCTGGAGCTGCTGAGTTGTGGCTGAAGAGGCTGAAGATTTAGCTGAAGAAAGAAGCTGCTGAAGATACAGATGGAGAAAGCGGGATCCCTTTTAAGGGGGATCTATTGAATAGTGTCTAAGTATCACTGTATCGTATAGAGTAGAAGTATCATTGCATTGTATTGTATAGAGATGAATAATTATCATTGTATTGTATAGAGATGTATAAGTACCATTGTGTTGTATAGAGATGGTAATAGTCACACTCAGCAGCAGGAGGCAGACGATAGACGTGATCCAGGGTTATGTCCGATCGCCACTTGTGGGGTCAAGAAGGAATTAGTTTTTCTTCGCCTTCCTCTGGATTACCCGGCGGTGGCTCTTCTTCAGGTTTACTCTGTACTGGACCTGAGAAAGAGTCACAAGCTGCATTATTTAATAGAATATGAAACCTCTGCCTACTGCTAAGGACACTCTTAAAAGGGCATTAGTAGCTGTGGCCACCACGTGATTTACTACTATTTGTATCTGGACTGGCCTCTGTTTTGGGGTACATGTCCAGGTGTAATGTAGCTAATGCCTCTGTAAGATCGCCCTAATAAAAATATAATTAAAAAGTGCAAATAAAGCTCTTTAATAAAAACGTGCATCTAAAAGATAAAAAGTGTTTCTGGCGTCATTTCTAGAATTGTTCCATAGTGAGCTGGGCTTGGTGGTGTCTCACAATCTCCCTCGGCCCAGTGGGTTGAAATGAGTGTCAGAAATGAGTGTAAACTATGCCAGAAATCTACTATAGCGCATAGATGAGTACATTTCAGAGCGTGGAGTGGGGTCAATAAAAGATACATCGAATTTAGGATCTGTACCCCTTTATAATTTGGGTGCATCCCAATCTGGTGTACTTGTTCTTTAGGACTGGAGTTTAAAACTTCTGTCATAATAAATTTAGCCATGATAAAATCCATCGCCACTAGGACTGCAAGGACATGCGCCGCCACCATTGACAGCAATGTAGTACACTTGGATTCTGGCAAAAAAATGAACGTCTGCTGCAGAACTCTGCAGGGTGCACTGCGTAGCACAATCCCATTGAAGAGATTGGGAGGCTGCTGCACCAGAAATGCTTTAGTGTGAAAAAAAACAAACAAACCTCTACTTACCAGTTTATTCCATACTGCATCCAGCACCTCTACACTGATCATCCCTGCCAGCCTAGTTGACATTTTTTACAATGTCAACAAAACAGCCGATCTCAGCAAAAGAGGACATGAAACCCTGAGGCTATGTTCACATGCCAGAATTTCTGTGTGGAATTCTACATTTGAATTCAATGGGATTCTGCTGCGCTGTGCACATAGCAGGATTTTCACGCCTGAAATTCAAATTCCGGTGTCCTCAGAAGGAATGGACATGTCTATTCTTTCTGCGGACTCCGCATGGAATACATTGCTGTCTATGAGACGACACATTTCCAGTGGTCCTAAGGCTGGTATGTTATGCCAGCGCTCTGCATTCAGGGGCAATTTACACACAGATTTTCTGTACGGACATTGCCTTGTGAACATAGCCTGAGATTTTGGATTGGCTGTAATAGTGACATGAGTATACAGGCACTTTATCTCTGCAGCCAAGTAAACAAAGCTGACAAGGAAGACCACAGCAGTGGCGCTAGACAGCGGGGATTAATCAGGTATTAATTGGGACAGGAATAAAACTGGATGAAGAACAGCACGGAATGGATGGAAGTGACCACCACCAAAACAACTATGAACCATCTGCAGAATAATCTCACACTAAAGATTGTAGGGAGATGACTGAATACCTCAAGGACCATGAGGTCATAAAGTATGGTGGTTAACCAAAAAGTAGCCAGATGGGTGACTTCTTGGAAAAATAATCTGCATGTCAGGAAAAATACTACAACCAGTACCAGATCCAATCCATGCTGAAGAAAGATCTTGAGAAAAATAATGGAGTTAGGAGTCATGTAATGGAAGAAGAACTTTTAGTCCTGTAGATAATATCAGATGGAGAAAGATCACTGGTCTTCAACATGGTAGCTGGTGTTGAGCTTAACCCTGGGTAAAATGGATGTCGTTGGGAGACAGATGCCAGGAAATGTCATTTAAAAAGTGATAACGTGAGCAAGCCATGCCCGATAAGGCTAGCCAGAACTAACTACAAGAGTGATCAATAGAACAAGGTGGAGGATGAGTTTATATTCGCCTTAGACCAGAAGTCTTCAGCATGGAAAACTTGCTATGAGTAGGCTGCCAGCAGAGAGTGGGCCACGGATAGAGTCAGAATGTGGCTCTTAGTCCACAATAGGATCCTGGTTAACATTGGGAACTTCAGGCCCCCTAACGGTTAAAGACATGGACATGGGGGCAATGGGATCTTGGATAAGATATTCCCCTAGCAGGGGAGTCTGGACAGGGGTGGCTCTGTGAAATAGTTGGGAGGGAAAATTAAAAATACATATATATATTTTTTTCTGTTGCAATTCTTTATTTGAATAATATAAATCACAATGTTCCCCTAAAACCTTAAAAAAGGCACGCTGCAATTGCAAAAATGTATACAAATGTATCCAATAAGACTTGGGCAAATAAAGCATTATGGCTTCACATGTTCAAGACAAGGAGGGTCAATGCCGTTACAGTCTGTAAGTGGTCACCAATAGTGTTGAGCGGCATAGGCCATATTCGAATTCGCGAATATTCGCGAATATATGGACGAATATTCGTCTTATATTCGCGAATATTCGCATATTCGTTATATTCTCGTTTTATTTTCGCATATGCGAATATTCACGTATGCGAAAATTAGCATATGTGAATATTAGCATATGCAAGATTAACATTAGCGTGAAAATGCGCATATGCAAAAATTAACATATGCGAATATTCGCGTATGCGAATATTCGCGTGTGCGAATTTTAGTATGCCAGTCTCACACAGTAGTATTACAGCCTTCTTTACACCACACAAGCTGGAAGCAGAGAGGGATGATCACTGTGATGTGTACTGTGAAGAAAAAAAAAACAAAAAAAAAAAAAACAAAAAAAAAAAACAAAAACGAATATTCGTAATTACGAATATATAGCGCTATATTCGCGAAATTCGCGAATTCGCGAATATGCGATATTCGCGAATAATATTCGAATTGCGAATATTCGCGAGCAACACTAGTCACCAATCATTTCAACCGTTTTAAAAGAAAATGATCATCCATGTCAGAAGAACAGACCACCACACTAGGAAGAACGTATAGAGATTTGCAAGTCTCCAACCTATTAAAGTTAGTACCATATATATATAATTTTACATTTGTTTATTGGAATAAGGCAAAAGAGACCCATAAGGAAAATGAAGTTTAAATGCAACTCGTGGTCGCACATCCAGTGGTTTATACATCATGTATTTACAGAGTACCAACACAAATTGCAATACAGTTCTCATATGTGCATCTTTTATAGGTGAAGCACATTGAAACAAGTGGCAAGCCTGAAATATCACGCAATTCATTGTAAAAGCATATTCCGTCAGTGCAGCATAATCTGCTACATGTATGGACACTCTAACTACCAGGTCAGACTTTACACTTACCCCCCCCCCCCCCCCATTTGCCAGCTTTAGATTAGGTGCAATTATTGCTCATTACTTTAAAGAGAAAATTGACAATAAACACTTAGTGACAACCTTTAAAGGGGTACTCCACCCCTAGACATCCCATCCCCCATCCAAAGATCTCAGCTGCTACACCCTAAACATCCGGTGCACGCCCCCTCCCATAGACTTGCATTGAGGGGGCGTGGCCGTGATGTCACGAGCCTCCGGCGATCCAGAGCTGCACCTGATTTTCTAAACGAACACAGAGTGCAGCAGGGAGATCGTGGGGGGTATCCTTTGGATAGGGGATAAGATGTCTAGGGGCGGAGTACCCCCTCAAGTCTTATGTTTGACCTGTCAGGGTTAATAATATATCCACCTGATTTGTCAATCTGTCGAGTACAATATCATTTGCCAGATGATAAATTAGAAAAACCATTATTTATGACCTGACAAGGAATCTCCTTTGAGATTAGTGCCAAGAGTTGAGTTGGCATTTCTGCTTAGACTTTATCCGTTCATATGAATTGGAATGGACTGAAAATATGTGGAATATCAGTAAGTATTGTGTATTCTGGATGTCATAAAACTGAGCATCATATAAATTATAATACTCAGAACTGACTTTTAGCTTTAAGCCAAGGCTTTAGGAGATAAAGATGTAGCATGTAGTCAGATATGGAGACATAGGTAGGCGACTCATTTCTATCAGATACCAGCTTCTTTTTAGGTATTTTGTTAAATATATATAGTTTCAATTGAAAGGAAATGTGTTAAACTGATGCCACTAAAGCTGCGCCCACTGCACAGCTTTTAGGTAAGTGTTACTTGTGTCCTGCAGCATGAACAGAAGCGAAGAAGGTCAGGAATCATCTGTAAAACATAGAATACTTGGCAGCTGGGCAGATTTGCTTATTATCTAAGGCATGCTTATATTAACCCCTTCCCGACCTATGACATACCTGTACGTCATGGGTGGCAAGGTGTTCCCGACCCATGACATACAGGTACGTCATGGATATTACTGCCGCTACTCGCGGCATCCCGCAGCGCCCGGAAAGATGGTGGCTATCACTGATAGCCAGCCATCTTACCGTGCGACCACGGGGGGTTTCGTCCCCCACCCCCCCCAGCGATCGCTGCTATCAGCTGGTCAAATCTGACTAGCTGATAGCAGCGTTTCGCTATGAAAATACTTAGCAGCGCGGTGTGTGAGTCCCGATCACGGGGATCGGGACACACACCGCTCTGCTAAGTGTCCCTGTCCCGTCCCCCGGCGTCACTTACCCGTCCGAGCGGTGTCCCGAGCGGTTCCGGCATCCTCCGTGCGGTCCCGACGTCCTCCGTGCGGTCCCGGCGTCCTCCGTGCGGTCCCGGCGGCGCTGCGTCCCGGAGGTGAGTTTCCGGCAGCAGTGCAGCATCTTCATTGGCAGCAGTGAGATCGCCGTAAAGCGATCTCACTGCTGCCTCTGAGAGTTTCAAAACTGCAACTCCCAGCATGCCCAGACAGCCTTTGGCTTTCTGGGCATGCTGGGAGTTGTAGTTTTGCAACATCTGGAGGTCCACAGTTTGGAGACCACTGTATAATGGTCTCCAATCTGTGCTCTTCCAGATGTTGCAAAACTACAAATCTCAGCATGCTCAGTCTGTCCAGGCATGCTGGGAGTTGTAGTTCTCTAACATCTGGAAGAGCACAGATTGGAGACCATTATACAGTGGTCTCCAAACTGTGGACCTCCAGATGTTGCAAAACTACAACTCCCAGCATGCCCAGACTGCCCAGGCATGCTGGAAGTTGTAGTTCGGCAACATCTGATCCTTCAGATATTGCCGAACTACAACTTCCAGCATGCCTTGGCAGTCTGGGCATGCTGGGAGTTGTAGTTTTGCAACATCTGGAGGCACACTAGTTGGGAAACATTGTCCGTTTCCTACCTCAGTGCCTCCAGCTGTTGCAATTGTTGCAAAACTATAACTCCCAGCATGCACTGACAGACCATGCATGCTGGGAGTTGTAGTTTTGCAACAGCTGGAGGCACACTGGTTTGGAAACACTAAGTTTGGTTGCAAAACACTTGAAAGTTTATTACTTAACTTAGTGTTTCCAAACCAGTGTTCCTCCAGCTGTTGCAAAACTACAACTCCCAGCATGCACGGACAGCCAAAGGGCATGCTCGGAGTTTGCAACAGCTGGATGTTTGCCCCCTCCCCCCAATGTGAATGTACAGGGTACACTCACATGGGCGGAGGTTTACAGTGAGTGCTGCAAGTTTGAGATGGCGCAAATTTTGCGCTGCAGCTCAAACTTCCAGCGGCAAACTTGCTGTGAACCTCTGCCCATGTGACTGTACCCTAAAAACACTACACTACACTGACACTAACCTAAAATAAAAAGTAAAAAACACTACATATACACATACCCCTACACAGCCCCCCTCCCCCCAAAAAATGAAAAACGTCTGGTACGCTACTGTTTCCAAAACGGAGCCTCCAGCTGTTGCAAAATAATAACTCCCAGTATTGCCGGACAGCCATTGACTGTCCAGGCATGCTGGGAGTTTTGCAACAGCTGGAGGCACCCTGTTTGGGAATCACTGGCGTAGAATACCCCTATGTCCACCCCTATGCAAATCCCTAATTCAGGCCTCAAATGCGCATGGCGCTCTCTCACTTTGGAGCCCTATCGTATTTCAGGGCAACAGTTTTGGGACACATATGGGGTATCGCCGTACTCGGGAGAAATTGCCTTACAAATTTTGGGGGGCTTTTTCTTCTTTAACCCCTTATGAAAAGGTGAAGTTGGGGTCTACACCAGCATGTTAGTGTAAAAAAATAAATTTTTTACACTGACATGCTGGTGTTGCCCTATACTTTTCATTTTCACAAGAGGTAAAAGGGAAAAAAGACCCTCTAAATTTGTAACGCAATTTCTCCTGAGTACGGAGATACCCCATATGTGGGTGCAAAGTGCTCTGAGGGCGCACAACAAGGCCCAGAAGGGAGAGTGCACCATGTACATTTGAGGCGATTTGCACAGGGGTGGCTGATTGTTACAGCAGTTCTGACAAACGCAAAACAATAAATATCCATATGTGACCCCATTTTGGAAACTACACCCCTCACGGAATGTAATAAGGGGTGCAGTGATCATTTACACCCCACTGGTGTATGACAGATTTTTGGAACAGTGGTCTGTGAAAATGAAAAATAAAATTTTTGATTTGCACAGTCCACCGTTTCAAATATCTGTCAAACGCCAGTGGGGTGTAAATGCTCACTTCACCCCTTATTACATTCCATGAGGGGTATAGTTTCCAAAATGGGGTCACATGTGGGGGGGTCCACTGTTCTGGCACCATAGGGGCTTCCTAAATGGGACATGCCCCCCAAAAACCCTTTCAGAAAAACTCACTCTCCAAAATCCCATTGTCGCTCCTTCCCTTCTGAGCCCTCTACTGCGCCCACCGAACATTTTACATACGCATATGAGGTATTTCCTTACTCGAGAGAAATTGGGTTACAAATTTTAGGGTGATTTCTCTCCTTTTACCCCTTGTAAAAATTAAAAAATTGGGTCTACAAGAAAATGCGAGTGTAAAAAATGAAGATTTAGAATTTTCTCCTTCACTTTGCTGCTATTCCTGTGAAACACCTAAAGGGTTAAAACACTTACTGAATGTCATTTTGAATACTTTGGGGGGTGCAGTTTTTATAATGGGGTCATTTATGGGGTATTTCTAATATGAAGATCCTTAAAATCCACTTCCAACCTGAACTGGGCCCTGAAAAATTAAGATTTTGAAAATCTTGAGAAAAATTGGAAAATTGCTGCGGAACTTTGAAGCCCTCTGATGTCTTCCAAAAGTAAAAACTTGTAAATTTTTTAATGCAAACACAAAGTAGACATATTGTATATGTGAATCAATATGTAATTTATTTGGAATATCCATTTTCCTTTCAAGCAGAGACTTTCAAAGTTAGAAAAATGCTAAATTTTCAAAATTTTCATGAAATTTTTAGATTTTTTACCAAGAAAGGATACAAATATTAGTGAAATTTTACCGATAAAATAAAGTAGAATATGTCTCGAAAAAACAATCTCGGAATCAGAATGATAAGTAAAAGCATTCCAAAGTTATTAATGTTTAAAGTGACAGTGGTCAGATTTTCAAAAAATGCCCAGGTCATGAAGGTGAAAATGGGCTGGGTCATGAAGGGGTTAAAACTAAAATTAAAAAAAATGCAGAGTTTGGGTAAATATACCCTTGGTTTGTTTGTATATTCGACAATATGTCCCTTATTCTTCTGTTAGCAGAAATCGCTGTCAGGTTTTAAATATTGTATTTTTGTTTATCCAATAAAAAAGGTATTACAAGACACTGCAACATTTTATGATTTGCATCTGCATCACTGGACTAATACAGCTACTCAAATTTACTATATATATATATATATATATATATATATATATATATATATATATATATATTAATGTAGCAGGCTCACTAAACAGAAAAGACTTTCCAGTGGTTCTCAACCTTTTTCACGAATATTCCCCCAAAGGATGAAAGTATGTCCCCTCTGATCCCCCTGGGCCAATATATGAGATACATATAATAACACCCTCCCATACTGCGGTGTTACTCTTAGTTTAAGATGCTTACCAGGCCTAGGTCTATCCCGTTCGGCAGGAGTGGGAGGGCCGCACTCATGGGTGATGTCCTTCTGCGCTGTGCCGGCATCTCCACGCAACCTCAGGGATGTCACATGACAGGCCCGGCAGCCACTGTAGCTCACGTAAAGTATCCGCGGCCGCAGTACAATATAGTGAGCTGGCTGATCGCAGGGGGACTGCAGGCGATCGTCCTTTTTATTGCAGACATGCGGAGCGGCTTTCTCCTGCGCTCACATCTCTGCACTATACTCCGGCCAGTGATGTGAATAGAACATCACTCATTTATATTTCCCTCAGAGCGGTGATTGTCTGCAACCATCCGGCCAATGACCACTCTGGGCGGAAAGTATGAATGAGTGATGTACTATTCACATCACTGGCCGGAATATAGTGCAGAGATGTGAGCGCTGTATAGAGCCGCTCCACATCTCTGCTATATTATGGACGATTGCATCGGGTGTCACGACTGCCACTCAGGGCGATATGTCTATTAGTACAGGTACTACTACTCCCATCATGGAACAGTCTGTTCCATGCTGGGAGTAATAGTACTACCTAAAAAAATTTAAACAGAGAAAAAAAGTGAAACACACACACTTAAATAAAAATTAATTAAAATGTAGTTAAAAAATTTAAATTTTGTTAAATACATATCTTTTTTTTATCACTACTGCAACCCAAAAAATGCAGGACTAAAAAACAAGTAGAAATTTAGCCTTACAAGTGTTTTGCTATACACATGTTTATTCCCTTTGTGTGTATTGGAACTTAAAGGGGTTTTCCAGGCAAAACCTTTTTTTTATATATATATCATCTGGCTCCGGAAAGTTAAACAGATTTGTAAATTACTTCTATTAAAAAATCTTAATCCTTCCAATAGTTATTAGCTTGTGAAGTTTTCTGTCTAACTGCTCAATGATGATGTCACGTCCCGGGAGCTGTGCATGATGGGAGAATATCCCCATAGGAACTGCACAGCTCCCGGGACGTGAGTCATCAGAGAGCAGTTAGACAGAAAACAACAACTCAACTTCAGAAGCTAAGAACTATTGGAAGGATTAAGATTTTTTAATTGAAGTAATTTACAAATTTGTTTAACTTTGCGGAGCCAGTTGATATATAAAAAAAAGTTTTGGCCTGGAATACCCCTTTAACCCAAAAAGGGAGGAAAAAAAGCAAATTGGACATAATGTCACACCAAACTCGGAAAAATGGGCTGGACAAAATGATTTGCACCCTTTCAAAATTGTAGAAAAATAAGATTGCTTCATGCATGTGATGCTCCTTTAAACTCACCTGGGGCAAATAACAGGTGTGGGCAATATAAAAATCACACCTGAAAGCAGATAAAAAGGAGAGAAGTTTACTTAGTCTTTGCATTGTGTGTCTGTGTGTGACACACTAAGCATGCACAACAGAAAGAGGAGAAGAGAACTGTCTGAGGACTTGAAAACCAAACTTGTGGAAAAATATCAACAATCTCAAGTTTACAAGTCCAACTCCAGAGATCTAGATTTGCCTTGGTCCAAAGTGCACAACATTATCAAGAATTTTACAACCCATGGCACTGTATCTAATCTCCCTGGGCGTGGACGGAAGAGAAAAATTTATGAAAGGTGTCAACGCAGGATAGTCCGGATGGTGGATAAGCAGCCCCAAACAGGTTCCAAAGATATTCAAGCTGTCCTGCAGGCTCAGGGAACATCAGTGTCAGCGTGAACTATCCGTTGACATTTAAATGAAATGAAACGCTATGGCAGGAGACCCAGGAGGACCCCACTGCTGACACAGTGACATAAAAAAGCAAGACTACATTTTGCCAAAATGAACTAGAGTAAGGCAAAATCCTTCTGGGAAAACATCTTGTGGACAGAGGAGACAAAGATAGAGCTTTTTGGTAAAGCACATCATTCTACTGTTTACGGAAAATGGAATGAGGCCTACAAAGAAAAGAACACAGTACCTACAGTGAAATATAGTGGAGGTTCAATGATGTTTTGGGGTTGTTTAGCGACCATAGTTGTTTATCCACAAAACACTAAAATACAGCATCAATTATAAAGTGCTAAATATCCTAAAGTGTCCAGTGCTATAACTATGACAGGAGATATCTAGAAAGCTGACCTGTCCCCTTGATGTCCATAACGGTGATTCACCAGCATTGCAAGCTTCTCTGTTTGTAAACATTCCCACAGCGCGTGCGCGCGTGTGATGTCATTTACTTCCTCCTCCTGTTCGGAGGAACTATGCCAGTGCCCTCACTAGCCCATGGCTGCATATTGCGCATGCGTCAGTTCTTTATCTTTTTACGAACTGACTGCTTCCTGTCTATGCGCATCAACTCCTGACTTGCGCTATGGATCTAGGAGCATTTGTGCATATGCGCATGCGCATCGATGAAAATTATCTTTATTATTACTGCAAAATAATGACTTGCAATTGTGGTGAACCACTGTTTTACAATAAGTCTTATAAGACAGTCATTTATTACATTACATACATATATAGAAATAGAACATCGGGAGCAGGTCAGCGAAGTCTAGGTGTCATCAATCACCAGTGTCTTTGTGTAAAAGAAAGTGTTTCATGTTATAAATTAACCTACAAAAAAGGAGAATAAAATACCAATTAATAATATGTTATTGCACCGAGCAGTAAATAGAGAAAAGCATGAAAATAAAAGGAAAAAGGAAAAAATGAAAAACAAAGATTGAAAAATGAAGAAATTAAAAACAAAGAATAATAAAAAAAATTATTAAAAATATACTAAATAAAAACATACTAAATAAAAAATAAAATATAAAAAATATAAAAATAAAAAATAAACAATAAAAAATAAAAAGTAAAAAACTATTGGAAAGTCATTTAGACGAGATTAATGTAAAATTCAGATAGAGGGGGTGTCCACAAACTTTGCTCAATCGTCATAGAAATAGATTAGACACGATAGAGAGGTCCACATTGTTGACAATGAAGGTGACCAACAGAATTCCATTTGTGTCCACATACAGTTGTAATAGCCAGAAGATAGCAAAAATTTTACGAAATAATTGGGATCTAATAGATAAAACTACTGACATAGGTGAGTTCCCTATCATTGCTTACCGCAAGGGCAGAAATCTAAAAGATCGCCTCATTAGATCAGACATTGGTAGTTTAAGGGGAGAACAAGGACAACAAACCATACTTGCACCATTACGACCAGGTAATTTTCAGTGTTTGGGGTGCAGTCATTGCAACAGCATTATAAAGGGGGAAACCTTTAATCACCCACATTCTGGTCAACCCATCAAGATACAAGGTAGATATACTTGTCGGTCTAGTTTCGTGATCTATATGATACAGTGCCCATGTGGACTGCATTATACACATAAGATTAAATGGACATAAGTCCTCAATCAGAATGCGTGAAATGGACTTATCATTGCCTTAACATTTTATAGAGGCAGGGCACAACATCAGCCAGCTAAGGTTCAGAGTAATCGATCATGTACCCCCAATGCGTTTGGGCGGGGATCGTGAAAATCTATTGAGACAAAAAGAGTTAAGATAGATCTACAGATTAGGTACTTTGCACCCTAAGGGGCTTAATATGGATTTTAGCCTGAAACCATTTATGTAACTTTCCAAGATATCCTTTTTTCCTGTCCCCTTTCTTCTTTTTTTCATTCTTCTTTTTTCCTTTTTTTTGTCACTCATTTTCTCTCCTTTTTTCCTCTCTTTTTTCCTCTATTTTCTTTTTTTCCACACCCTTTTTCTTTCTCTTTTTTCTCCCCCCCTCCTCTCCCCCCTCTTTCTTTTCCTCGTTCTTCTTTTTTTCAACCATCAATTTTTTCATCTTTTTTGTTTATTTATTTATTTATTTATTTTTATTTTTTTCATTATTTTTTGCTTTTATTTTTTTGTTTATTTTTTATTTATTTAGTATATTTTTATTTAATATATATTTTATATTTTTTTATTTATTTATTATTCTTTGTTTTTTATTTAATTTTTTCTGTTTACACATTTGTCTTCTGCCTGTTGGAGATGTGAGAGGGAACCTGGTACCCTACAACACATACTTTGGGACTGCCATAATCTGAGACACTTCTGGCTAGAAGTACAATCTTTAATTAGAAAAGTTACGGAAATTCATCTTTCCCTAGATCCAAAAATATACCTCCTGAACCTTATGCCACCAGGTATACCGAAACATCTGTGGAGACTCATCTTGCACATATTAACTGCCTCTAACTGTTTAATAGCCAAAAACTGGAAACAAACCAACGTTCCACCCTTCAAAGCCATCTTGGAAAAGATCAGACACGTGAAAAGAATGGAACATATATCAGCTCTTTCAGATAATAAACTGGAGGCCTTTACGAGGATATGGCAGCGTTGGGAGGACTATGAGGACTCCCTGACCTCCATTACAGGAGCCTAATCTCTCCCTCTGTATTTCTTCACTGACCACGCATGATTCCCTTCTCTTTCTTCTCTTTTATTTATTTCGTTCTGCCTAGTTTTTTTTTTCCCTCCACCTTTCCATACCTTATTTTTCTTTACTAGTGTTGCTCGCGAATATTCGCAATTCGAATATTATTCGCGAATATCGCATATTCGCGAATTCGCGAATTTCGCGAATATAGCGCTATATATTCGTAATTACGAATATTCGTTTTTTTTTTTTTTCTTTTTTTTTTTTTTCTTTTTTTTTTTTCTTCACAGTACACATCACAGTGATCACCCCTCTCTGCTTCCAGCTCGTGTGGTGTAAAGAAGGCTCTAATACTACTGTGTGAGACTGGCGTGCGAAAATTCGCATATGAGAAAATTCGCATATGCTAATTTTCGCATATGCGAATTTGCGCGTATACTAATTTTGTATTTGCTAATATTCACATATGCTAATTTTCGCATACGCGAATATTCGCATATGCGAAAATAAAACGAGAATATAACGAATATGCGAATATTCGCGAATATATGACGAATATTCGTCCATATATTCGCGAATATTCGCGAATTCGAATATGGCCTATGCCGCTCAACACTATTCTTTACCCCACTTATTTCTTTTTATGTTTTTCTTTTACATATACTTTAGAAATTCTATGCGTCTCATGTAGATGTAGTTGAGATTCCATATGTAATGTCGGTTTCAATTTTACTACATTATAACTCTCTGTTATCGAGCTTTTATCTTAAGATGTTAACTACACAACCTTATGTGCCTGAACCTGATGGTTTGCTAACAAGACTGCTCTTGACTTGTTATTGTCTTTTCTATTTTTATATTGTTTGTATGTTAAATATCCTGATGAAAACTATAAATAAAACAGTTATATAAAAAAAGATTTATTGTAAAACAGCGGTTCACCACAATTGCAAGTGAATATTATTTTGCAGTAATAATAAAGATGATTTTATTTTGCAATTTTGTTTATGCCATCCCCTCTCTTTAGATATAAGTTGTAGTAGCCATAATAATCGCATCACAATGCACAATATATATGTGACATCGATGCACATGCGCATATGCACGAATGCTCCTAGATTCATAGCGCAAGTCAGTTATTGACGAGCATGGACAGGAAGCAGTCAGTTCGTAAAGAGATAAATAAGTGACGCTTGCGCAATATGCAGCCATGGGCTAGTGAGGGCACTGGCATAGTTCCTCCGAACAGGAGGAGGAAGTAAATGACATCACACGCGCGCAAGCGCTGTGTGAATGTTTACAAACAGAGAAGCTTGCAATGCTGGTGAATCGCCGTTTTGGACATCAAGGGCACAGGTCAGCTTTCTAGATATCTCCTGTCATAGTTATAGCTGTTACGCCGAGCGCTCCGGGTCTCTGCTCCTCCCCGGAGCGCTCGCGGCGTTCTTCTCTCTGCAGCGCCCCGGTCAGACCCGCTGACCGGGAGCGCTGCACTGACACTGCCGGCAGGGATGTTTTTCGCATAGCTGGACGCGCCGCTCGCGAATCGCATCCCAAGCTACTTACCTGTCCCGGTCCCCAGCTGTCACGTTCGGGTGTGCGCGGCTCCACTCTCTAGGGCGCGCGCGCCAGGTCTCTAAGATTTAAAGGGCCAGTGCACCACTGATTGGTGCCTGGCCCAATCACTGTAATTAACTCCCACCTGCTCCACGCCTTTATAACTTCACTTCCCCTTCCCATCATTGCCGGATCTTGTTGCCTTGTGCCAGTGAAAGCGTTTTGTGTATGTCCCAAGCCTGTGTTCCAGACCTTCTGCTGTTGCCCTTGACTACGACCCTTGCTGCCTGCCCTGACCTTCTGCTACTTCTGACCTTGCTCTTGCCTTGTCCTTCTGTACCGCTCCTGTCTCAGCAGTCAGAGAGGTTGAGCCGTTACTGGTGGATACGACCTGGTTGCTACCGCCGCAGCAATACCATCCCGCTTTGCGGCGGGCTCTGGTGAATACCAGTAGCAACTTAGAACCGGTCCACCAGTACGGTCCACGCCAATCCCTCTCTGACACAGAGGATCCACCTGCAGCCTGTCGAATCCTGACAATAGCACTGGACACTTTAGGATGTTTAGCACTTTATAATTGATGCTGTATTTTAGTGTTTTGTGGATAAACCACTATGGTTGCTATAACTACATAAACACATGTCTAAATGGACCAATGAAAATGTTTTGGGGGATGTGGCTTTTTAATGATGAAGCACCTACACCTGTATTTGTACCAATCAGAAATGTTTGTGCCATATATATATATATATATATATATATATATATATTTAAATTAGCTCACCACACCACCTTCACAGGTAGTGTGTCCTGCAAATCAGCTCAGGCTCCATTTAAGAAGTCTCAGAACTGATTGGGATTTATGCCAAGCCAGAACTCTCTCCAGAAGGAAAGAGGACCCATCTGCAGACAACTGTTTCGGGGTGTTTGCCCCTCGTCAGAGCAGGGTGATCTGGCTTGGCTGTGGTGAGAGGCCTGTGGCTTTAAACGGGGTCAGTACTTATATATATATATATATATATAATTATTTTTTTCTTCACATCGTAAGGTAGCACATCTGTTGTTAAAGGGGTACTCTGGTGGTCAACGTGTTTTTCCGTTTTTGACTTACCCTATTTGTTTTGTTTCATTTCTATTCTTGTTGTTTAGGCGACTCTATTTCCGTTCTTTGTTGTCTTTTTATCCTCCACTTTGTTTTCCTATCTTTGCTTTTATTTCCTGTTTCTTGCTGTGCTGAAAACTACAAATCCCAGCATGCCACATGCCTTGCTGGTTTGGGGCTGTTCCTTTCTTTTTTTTTTTTTTTGTTCCGCCCTTTACCCACCCTACTATTTTCCCGGGTCAGCCCCCTTATACACAGCACACTAATATAATCAGCCTTGGTTGGGATACACTGTCATACACACACAAAAGGGACTACAACTCCCAGCATGTGTCATTCAGGAGTCTTCAGTCTGTGGTATAACACCAGCATGCTGCCTCTGTAGTCTCCTGGGGGTTGTAGTTCACCACACCTCTGTAGGGCATATACCAGTGTTTCTCAACCAGGGTGCCTCCAGGTGTTGCAAAACTACAACTCCCAGCATGCCCTGACAGACTTTGGGCATGCTAGGAGTTGTAGTTTTGCAACAGCTGGAGGCACACTGGTTGGGAAACACTGGTGTAACATGATGTGTATGCTGAATAGGCTAGAACAGTGTTTCCCAACCAGTGTACCTCCAGCTATTGCAAATCTACAACTCCCAGCATGCCCAAAGTCTGTCAGGGCATGCTGGGAGTTTTAGTTTTGCAACAGCTGGAGGCACACTGGTTTGTAAACACTAGCATACACACACAACAGGGACTACAACTCCCAGCATGTGTCATTCAGGGGTCCCTCTCTCCCCCCTTCACATATAGGGGGAGATTTATCAAAAACTGTGCAGAGGAAAACTTGCCCAGTTGCCCATAGCAACCAATCAGCTTGCTGATTTCATTTTTATGAAGGCCTGTGAAAAATGAAATTAGCGATCTGATTGGTTGCTATGGGAAACTGGGCAAGTTTTACTCTGCACAAGTTTTGATAAATCTCCCCCATAGAGATCATTCCCAGTATGAGATTTATTCCCCTGCAGTCCGTACATCCCCAGCCCGTGCACCTTCTCATCCTCCCCTTCAGATAACACTTATCTTCTCTGTGAGGTCCTTCTCCTGTGCAGACCTGCGTCCTTAGAATACAGAGCAGGGGGGAGGGGAGGAGCTGTGTACTCAGCTGGATGAGATGAGGGGGCATGGCTTATTCCTCTCATGCAGACAGAGGGAAAAAAAAAAGCTGTGACATCTTGTCCACAACAGACTCAGAACTGTGGACAACAGTAAAAGAAAACCCTCTGAACTACAGAACTTCCTGCCCAACAAACAGTAAGAAAAACACATACATGCTGCCAAAACATATAACACATGTATATTGCAAAAAAACAAAACTTACAAAGAAGATGCCATATAGTCAAAAAAATTAACCACCGGAGTACCCCTTTAAGTATTGGTCACTCAGTCCGGTATTAGATTCTTGTAGTCCTGCTAGGGTTGCCTTCTATATGGCCCAATTTCCATCAGCACTGCATTAACTCACCTTGCCCCATATCTAGCTTATTCACTAGTAATGTTATGCCACACTTCCTGTTTCATGACACTGCGCGCACCGCGCTTGATGCCTCACATCCGGTCACATTACGTGTCACATGGTGGAGTCTAAATCCTAGGCGGCTAAAGGACCTGGTCCCTCTGCTGCCTAGGAAATAGCCTGCTCTATGTGAGATTGCTAAATCCTAGCCAGCAAAGGGACCTGGTCCATCTGATGAATAGGTAATAAAGGACCTGGTCCATCTAATGACTAGGAAATAAAGGACCTGGTCCATCTAATGACTAGGAAATAAAGGACCTGGTCCATCTGATGACTAGGAAATAAAGGACCTGGTCCATCTGATGACTAGGAAATAAAGGGTCTGGTCTATCTGATGACTAGGAAATAAAGGACCTGGTCCATCTGATGACTAGGAAATAAAGGACCTGGTCCATCTGATGACTAGGAAATAAAGGACCTGGTCCATCTGATGACTAGGAAATAAAGGACCTGGTACATCTAATGACTAGAAAATAAAGGATCTGGTCCATCTGATGACTAGGAAATATAGGACATGGTCCATCTGATGACTAGGAAATAAAGGACCTGGTCCATCTGATGACTAGGAAATAAAGGACCTGGTCCATCTGAAGACTTGGAAATAAAGGACCTGGTCTATCTGATGACTAGGAAATAAAGGACCTGGTCTATGTGATGACTAGGAAATAAAGGATCTGGTCCATCTGATGACTAGGAAATAAAGGACCTGGTCCATCTGATGACTAGGAAATAAAGGACCTGGTCCACCTGATGACTAGGAAATAAAGGACCTGGTCCATCTGAAGACTTGGAAATAAAGGACCTGGTCTATCTGATGACTAGGAAATAAAGGACCTGGTCTATGTGATGACTAGGAAATAAAGGATCTGGTCCATCTGATGACTAGGAAATAAAGGACCTGGTCCATCTGATGACTAGGAAATAAAGGACCTGGTACATCTAATGACTAGAAAATAAAGGATCTGGTCCATCTGATGACTAGGAAATATAGGACATGGTCCATCTGATGACTAGGAAATAAAGGACCTGGTCCATCTGATGACTAGGAAATAAAGGACCTGGTCCATCTGAAGACTTGGAAATAAAGGACCTGGTCTATCTGATGACTAGGAAATAAAGGACCTGGTCCATCTGATGACTAGGAAATAAAGGACCTGGTCCACCTGATGACTAGGAAATAAAGGACCTGGTCCATCTGAAGACTTGGAAATAAAGGACCTGGTCCATCTGATGACTAGGAAATAAAGTACCTGGTCCATCTGATGACTATGAAATAAAGGACCTGGTCCATCTGATGACTAGGAAATAAAGGGTCTGGTCCATCTGATGACTAGGAAATAAAGGATCTGGTCCATCTGATGACTAGGAAATAAAGGACCTGGTCCATCTGATGACTAGGAAATAAAGGGTCTGGTCCATCTGAAGACTAGGAAATAAAGGACCTGGTCCATCTGATGACTAGGAAATAAAGGACCTGGTCCATCTGATGACTAGGAAATAAAGGACCTGGTCCACCTAATGGGGGACATGTATCATTTCCAGTGTATAATAGAAGTTTTTTTACCTCTCTGCCTGTTGTCTAAATTTGGCGCAGCTGCGTTAAATTTATCATTCTTGTGCAGCTACTTTCTTGAATTGCGTTTAAATTTAGAATTCTCCTCAGAGCATAAATTTTCACCGCAGCTCTATTTAGTAGGAGCTTTGTCTGCAGCATTTCTGCACCTAAACAGTTAGTGTGTCCTCGTTATTAGTTTTAGAATTTTTTTTCTTCATTATGTAGAGTTTTAATCTCACAATAATACCACTTTTTGCACCCAATTATAACACATCAATTATACCAATGTCCTTATTCTTCATTTAACATCTGTGACACCCCTGTGCAAATCACCTCAAATGTACATGGTGCACTCTACCTTATGGGCCTTGTTGTGCGCCCGCAGAGCACTTTGCGCCCACATATGTGGTATCTCCATACTCTGGCTAAATTGTGTCCCAAAAAATGGAGATCTTTTTTCCCATTTACCTCTTGTGAAAATGTAAAGTATGAGGCAACACCTGCATGTCAGTGTAAATAATTTTATTTTTATACACTAACATACTGGTGTAGACTCCAACTTTTCCTTTTCATAAGGGGTAAAAAAGGAAAAAGCACCCCAAAATCTGTAAGGCAATTTCTCCTGAGTACGGCGATACCCCATATGTGACCCAAAAATGTTGCCTTTAAATATGACAGGGCTCCAAAGTGAGAGACCGCCATGCACATTTGAGGCCTAAATTAGGGTTTTGCATAGGGGTATTATAGGGGTATTCTATGCCAGTGTTTTCCAAACAAGGTGCCTCCAGCTGTTGCAAAACTCCCAACATGCCTGGACAGTCAATGGCTGTCCGGCAATACTGGGAGTTGTTGTTTTGCAACAGCTGGAGGCTCCATTTTGGAAACAGTAGGCACACGGGTTGGGAAAAAGAGTTAGGAAACGGACAATGTTTCCCAACTAGTGTGCCTCCAGCTGTTGCAAAACTATAATTCCCAGCATGGCCAGACATGCTGGAAGTTGTATTTTGGCAATATCTGAAGGGTCAGATGTTGACGAACTACAACTCCCAGCATGCTTGGGCAATCTGGGCATGCTTGGAGTTGTAGTTTTGCAACAGCTGGAGGTCCACAGTTTGTAGACCACTGTATAATGGTCTCCAATCTGTGGTCTTCCAGATGTTACAGAACTACAACTCCCAGCATGCCTCGACAGAGTGGGCATGCTGAGATTTGTAATTTTGGAACATCTGGAAGAGCACAGATTGGAGACCATTATACAGTGGTCTCCAAACTGTGGCCCTCCAGATGTTGCAAAACTACAACTCCCAGCATGCCCAGAAAGCCAAAGGCTGCCTGGGCATGCTGGGAGTTGCAGTTTTGAAACTCCCAGAGGCAGCAGTGAGATTGCTTTACGGCGATCTCACTGCTGCCAATGAAGATGCCGCCCTGCTGCTGCAAACTCACCGCGGGGAAGCACCACCCTCGGGACCGCCTGGAGGACGTCGCTCGCACCGGGACCGCTCGGGACACCGCATGGCCGGGTAAGTGACGCTGCGGGACGGGTAAGGGACACTTAGCAGAGCGGTGTGTGTCCTGATCCCCGTGATCTGGACTCACACACCGCGCTGCTAAGTATTCTCATAGCCAAACGCTGCTATAAGCTAGTCAGATTTGACTAGCTGATAGCAGCGATCGCTGGGGGGTTGGTGAAACCCCCCATGGTCACATGGTAAGATGGCTGGCTATCAGTGATAGTCACCATCTTACCGGGCGCTGGGGAAAAGTATAACGGAAAGCAGTAAATTGTAAAAATAAAAGGAGAATGATCTACAGTGTTAAGTGGATTACAAAGCTATTTTAATGTGACGGAGCTTGTTCAATGATAAGTTATCAAACATTTCCTATGTATTAAATTGTTGGATCATAAAATAACAAAACCAATATCCAAGTGATCTAATGAATAACTGAACTGTAAACAAATATTCTATATGCAAATTATTTTCAAAGTGCTTTGGAATAACCAAGGAGTAAAAAGCAATATAAAGCAAACCAAATGAGGAATTGAGATCGAAAAGTTAAAACATTCTGGTGGTTCCTTAGTAGAACTTTCCTTCAGAGATAGAAAGGATCGCTACGTGCAGTTAAAGTTGGCTTATATTTATGGGGGAAAAGACGCACGTGCGGCAAAATTTTTGGTGCAAAGGAAGAGAACGCAGGTAATAAATCCATGTGTACTATAGATGTCACTCCAAGGTACCCCGATTCAGCCACATCTGGAGGACATGCTCTACCAAAACGTGCGCAAAAAAATGCGCAAAAAAAAGGGCTTGCGCAAAATTTTGTGCAAAAAAAATACACACAAAACAGGGGTAAAATCTTTGATACATGTCCCCCAATGACTCGGAAACAGCCTGTTCTATGTGAGATTGCTAAATCCTAGCCAGCTAAAGGACCTGGTCCCTCTGCTGCCTGGGAAATAGCCTGCTCTATGTGAGATTGCTAAATCCTAGCCAGCAAAGGGACCTTGTCCATCTGATCACTAGGAAATAAAGGACCTGGTCCATCTAATGACTAAGAAATAAAGGACCTGGTCCATCTGATGACTAGGAAATAAAGGACCTGGTCCATCTGATGACTAGGAAATAAAGGACCTGGTCCATCTGATGACTAGGAAATAAAGGACCTAGTCCATCTGATGACTAGGAAATAAAGGACCTGGTCCATCTGATGACTAGGAAATAAAGGACCTGGTCCATCTAATGAAATAACCTGTTCTATGTGAGATTGCTAAATGCTAGGCAGCTAAAGGACCTGGTCCATCTAATGACTAGGAAATAAAGGACCTGGTCCATTTGCTGCCTAGGAAATTAGCTTATGCTACATAAAAATGCTGGATACTATAGGATAAAGGGCCTGGTCCATCTGATGATTAGGAAATAGCGTATGCTACATAAAAAGGCTGGATACTATAGGATAAAGGACCCGGTCCATCTGATGATTAGGAAATAGCGTATGCTACATAAAACGGCTGGATACTATAGGATAAAGGACCTTGTCCCTCTGCTGCCTAGGAAATAGCCTGCTCTATGTGAGATTGCTAAATCCTAGCCAGCAAAGGGACCTGGTCCATCTGATGACTAGGAAATAGCTTATGCTACATAAAAAGGGTGGATACTATAGGATAAAGGACCTGGTCCAGCACCTGTAAACCCCAAGAGGACATTTTTCATTTTCATGGATTACCCTTCCAAAAACCTGTCAGACACCTGTGGGGTGTAAATGGTCACTGTACCCCTTTTAACATTCCGTGAGGGGTGTAGTTTCCAAAATGGGGTCACATGTGTGTGTGTTTGTGTGTGTGTGTGTGTGTGTGTGTGTGGGGGGGGGGTCCACCGTTCTGGCAGTATGGGGGCTTTATAAACACACATGGCCTTCAATTTCAGACACATTCTCTCTCCTAAAGCCCAATGGCGCTTCTTCTCTTCTGAGAACTGTGGTGCGCCGCAGAGCACTTTACGTCCACACATGGGATATTTCCATACTCAGAAGAAGTATTGCTAAAAATTTTGGGGGGCTTTTTCCTATTACCCTTTGTGAAAATGAAAACTTCGGGGTAACACCAACATTTTACTGAAATAAATCAAATTTTTTATTTTCATGTCCAACTTTAACAAAAAATTGTCCAACACCTGTGGGGTTTTAAGGCTTACTGTACCCTTTGTTACGTTCCGTGAGGGTTGTGGTTTTTAAAATGGGGTCACATGTGTGCAAATCACCAGTTTAGGCCTCAAATGTACATAGTGTGCTCTCACTCCTGAGCCTTGTTGTGTGCCCGCAGAGCATTTTACATCCACATATGGGGTTTTTCCGTACTCAAGAGAAATTTAGTTTTTTTCCTGTTATCTCTTATGAAAATGAAAAGTATGGAGCAACACCAGCATGTTAGTGTAAAAAATTACATTTGTTTTACAATAACATGCAGGAGTAGACCCCAAATTTACCTTTTCAGAGGGGGTAAAGGCCCCACAAAATTTGTCACACATTTTCTCCCAAGTATGGAAATACCCCATATGTGGCCCTAAACTGTTGCCTCGAAATACAACAGGGCTACAGAGTGAGAGAGCGCCATGCGCATATGAGGCATAAATTTTCATAAGGGTGGACAAGGATGCAAGCATAGCATTTGCCTCCACCACCAAAAAATACCCTACGGCATTGTTTCCCAAACAGGGTGCCTCCGGCTGTTGCAAACCTCCCAGCATGCATGGACAGTCAATGGCTGTCCGGGAATACAGGGGTTTCTTATTTTGCAACAGCTGGACGGGCAACCAGATTAAAACGGGCAATGGGAGGACTACAGTACCCAGAAAGACTATCATAATTAGGGTTATTTAGTTTAGAAAAAAGAAGGCTTAGGGGTGACCTCATAACTATGTATAAAGAAATCAGGGGACCATACAGAGATCTCTCCATGATCTATTTATACCCAGGACTGTATCTTTAATAAGGGGGCAGCCTCTACGTTTAGAGGGAAGAAGGTTTCTACACCAGCACATATGGTGGTTCTTTACTGTAAGAGCAGTGAGACTGTGGAATTCTCTCCCGGAGGTAAAAGAGTTACTGGTCCTCCCCAGCCTAAATAATGCCAACTTGTTACCGCATAGGCCCAGGAGCACCATTTTTTGACGCGCCGGGCCTGGTTCTTCCCGGTACCCCTGGGGCGTTGGGTACTGGGGTAATAATAGGGGGTTAGCACCCTAGGGGCAGATGGCATTAACCCCTTGTGTTAGTGATGCCAGGGCGTGGTTTATCCTCAATACCACCCGAAGGTATACAGTAGGATCCTGGGCTAGGCACAGGGACAATAATGACTCTGACGCCAAGCTACGGAACAACGGTAGCTTTACTGAGCTAGAAAGGTGGAATAGTCTATACAGCTTAGTAAGGCCCACGGAGGTGACCAGTGACCTTAGGGCTTGCTAGGACTTGTAGTGGACTGGGACAATTTTGATGCAGGCCATGCTGACTGAAGACAGGTTGACTTTGACTGACTTGACTGAGACTGACTATACCCCGTTTGTAGTTTACCAGGCTTTGACTGGGGCATGGGGGTAGTGAACCTATAGACTTGTGGCCTCCTCGGTACTCCAGGCACACTTTTAGGAATTGACTGCACCGGAACTCAGCAAAGACTTACTTAAAGGGGTACTCCGCTGCTCAGCGTTAGGAACAAACTGTTCCAAATACTGGAGCCGGTGTCGGGAGCTTGTGATGTCATAGCCCCGCCCCCTCATGATGTCATGCCCCACCCCCTCTATGCAAGTCTATGGGAGGGGGTGTGACGGCTGTCATGTCCCATCCCATAGACTTGCATTGAGGGGGCGGGGTAGGCGTGACATCATGAGGGCGGGGCTATGACATCACAAGTTCGGCGTTCGGAACAGTTTGTCCCAAACACTGAGCAGTGGAGTACCCCTTTAACTAGAAATTAAGAGACTGAGCTAACCCCTCCCAGGGCTTATATGGGGAGACTGGGAGGGGTCCCATAGGTCACCCTAAGGTCACATGGTCACTGATACCCAGTGGCGGATCCAGGGGGGGGGCATTTGCCCCATTGCCCCCCCCCCCGAGATTGCTGTACCCCCCTCCCCTCTCCACCTTGCATTGTGGAGCCAAAGCTGTAAGCTCCAGCTCCACCATTCACTAATCTTTCACATTCTGTGATTACACAGCGTGTGAGCTGCGGGGACACGATCCACTAGAGGCCAGCGCGATGACGTCACATCATCGCGCCGGCGTCCGGAAATTCTGTCCCCGCGGCCCGCATACTGTAAGTAAGGGTATGCTCAGGGCCCAGGGGATTAGGGGACCTATATCGTACAGGGGGAGGGGAGGGGGATTTAAAAACTTGCAAAAAGGGAATATTTAATGTGAGGGGCTGCAGGGCAGAGCACAGGGGCATTATATGTGAAGAGCACATGACAGGGGGCCCCCCTGTGCTGTGCCCCTCACATATAATGCCCCCTGTGCTGTGTCCCACACATATAATGCCCCCTGTGCTGTGTCCCACACATATAAATTATATGTGTGGGGCACAGCACAGGGGGCATTATATGTGAGGGGCACAGCACAGGGGGCATTATATGTGTGGAGCACAGCACAGGGGGCATTATATGAAATAATGCCTCCTGTGCTGTGCCCCTCACATATAATGCCCCCTGTGCTGTGTCTTACACGTATAATTGATATGTGAGGGGCACAGCACAGGGGGTATTATATGTGTGGAGCACAGCACAAGGGGCATTATATGTGAGGGGCACAGCACAGGGGGCATTATATGTGAGGGGCACAGCACAGGGGGCATTATATGTGAGGGGCAAAAAACGGGGGCATTATATGTGAAGGGCACAGCACGGGGCATTATATGTGAGGGGCGCAAGATGGGGGCATTATATGTGAGGGGCAAAGAACGGGGGCATTATATGTATTATTTGTGCCAACACAAAATACTCTAATAGTGCCCCTGCCGAGACTAGACTCTGGATCCGCCCCTGCTGATACCTCACTGGGTTACAATCACATGGCACTGTAAAGCAACACTGTGTGTGGCCAGCTCTCTCCCTCGTGTTTCCAGCACCAGTGCTAGCCAGCAGCTTCCCTGGACCGGTTCAACGGTATAACAAAGGAATGTCCAGCGCCAAGTGCGGTAAAATGACAAGTAAGTACTTTATTGTAGGATTAGCGGATACAAACTTGCATCAGGCAGGAGCCAAGGCGTTTCAGACCGTTTCAGGTCCTTAGTCATGGCATAACACACAAGATAAAATCCAAACATGAAATACTTTCTTAGGAACATCACATGTATCATGACATCACACTGTTACGCCTAGCGCTCCGGGTCCCCGCTCCTCCCCGGAGCGCTTACGGCGTCTCTCTCTCCGCAGCTCCCCGGTCGGTCCCGCTGACCGGGAGCGCTGCACTGTCATGGCCGTCGGGGATGCGATTCGCACAGCGGGACACGCCCGCTCGCGAATCGCATCCCAGGTCACTTACCCGTCCCGGTCCCCTGCCTTCATGTGCTGGCGTGCGCGGCTCCGCTCTCTAGGGCGCGCGCGCGCCAGCTCCCTGAGACTTAAAGGGCCAGTGCACCAATGATTGGTGCCTGGCCCAATTAGCTTAATTGGCTTCCACCTGCTCCCAGACTATATCTGATCAATGCCCCTGCACTCCCCTGCCGGATCTTGTTGCCTTAGAGCCTAGTGAAAGCGTTACTGTGTTGTCCATACTGTGTACTTGACCTCCTGCTATTGCCTTATTGACTACGATTCTTGCTGCCTGCCCCGACCTTCTGCTACGTCCGACCTTGCTTCTGTCTACTCCCTTGTACCGCGCCTATCTTCAGCAGTCAGAGAGGTTGAGCCGTTGCTAGTGGATACGACCTGGTCACTACCGCCGCAGCAAGACCATCCCGCTTTGCGGCGGGCTCTGGTGAACACCAGTAGTGACTTAGAACCGGTCCACTAGCACGGTCCACGCCAATCCCTCTCTGGCACAGAGGATCCACCTCCTGCCAGCCGGCATCGTGACAGTAGATCCGGCCATGGATCCCGCTGAGGTTCCCCTGCCAGCTATCTCTGACCTCACCACGGTGGTCGCCCAGCAATCCCGACAGATCGCCCATCTAACTCACCAGCTGTCGGAAGTGTCCACCATGGTGCAGCAACTTCAGTCGCAACTTCTGCCTATGCTACAGCAGCAACCTTCTCCTCCGCCAGCTCCTGCACCTCTTCCGCAGCGAGTGGCCACTCCTCGCCTCCGCTTGTCCCTGCCGGACAAATTTGATGGGGACTCTAAGTTTTGCCGTGGCTTTCTTTCACAATGTTCCCTGCACTTGGAGATGATGTGGGACCAGTTTCCTACTGAAAGGTCTAAGGTGGCATTCGTAGTCAGTCTTCTGTCTGGGAAAGCTCTGTCATGGGCCACACCGCTCTGGGACCGCGATGACCCCGTCACTGCCTCTGTACACTCCTTCTTCTCGGAAATTCGAAGTGTCTTTGAGGAACCTGCCCGAGCCTCTTCTGCTGAGACTGCCCTGCTGAACCTGGTCCAGGTTAATTCTTCCGTTGGCGAGTACGCCATACAATTCCGTACTCTTGCTTCTGAACTATCCTGGAATAACGAGGCCCTCTGCGCGACCTTTAAAAAAGGCCTATCCAGCAACATTAAAGATGTTCTGGCCGCACGAGAAATTCCTGCTAACCTGCATGAACTCATTCATCTAGCCACTCGCATTGACATGCGTTTTTCTGAGAGACATCAAGAGCTCCGCCAGGGAAAAGAGTTAGATCTCTGGGCACCTCTCCCACAGTTTCCGTTGCAATCTACGCCTAGGCCTCCCGCCGAGGAGGCCATGCAAGTGGATCGGTCTCGCCTGACCCAGGAGGAGAGGAATCGCCGTAAAGAAGAAAATCTTTGTCTGTACTGTGCCAGTACCGAACATTTCTTGGTGGATTGCCCTATCCGTCCTCCACGTCTGGGAAACGCACGCTCGCACCCAGCTCTCGTGGGTGTGGCGTCTCTTGATTCAAAGTCGGCTTCTCCACGTCTCACGGTGCCCGTGCGGATTTCTCCTTCAGCCAACTCCTCCCTCTCAGCCGTGGCCTGCTTGGACTCTGGTGCCTCTGGGAATTTTATTCGGGATTCCTTGGTGAATAAATTCCGCATCCCGGTGACCCGTCTCGTCAAGCCACTCTACATTTCCGCGGTCAACGGAGTCAGGTTGGATTGCACCGTGCGTTACCGCACGGAGCCCCTCCTAATGTGCATCGGACCTCATCACGAAAAAATTGAGTTTTTGGTCCTCTCCAATTGCACTTCCGAAATTCTCCTTGGACTACCCTGGCTTCAACACCATTCCCCAACCCTGGATTGGTCCACAGGGGAGATCAAGAGCTGGGGTACCTCTTGTTTCAAGGACTGCCTTAAACCGGTTCCCAGTACTCCCTGCCGTGACCCTGTGGTTCCCTCTGTAACCGGTCTCCCTAAGGTCTTTATGGACTCTGCCTGCCATAAGAAGTGCCTCTCCCCCCCTCCCAGTCCAGTCAGGCAAGCCTCGGTGCCTCCTCATGGCCCCCGTCCTTGTGTCACACTGCCCCGTGCCAGGCCTCGCCCTCTGCCCTCCCTCCCCATTCCCACTCCTGCTGTACTGCCTGCCGTTGAGGAAACCCTCCATTCTTTCCCGGTGTCCTCATCCCAGGGGAGGCAGTTACCGGACAAAGAGAAGGGGAGACCTAAGGGGGGGGGTACTGTTACGCCTAGCGCTCCGGGTCCCCGCTCCTCCCCGGAGCGCTTACGGCGTGTCTCTCTCCGCAGCGCCCCGGTCGGTCCCGCTGACCGGGAGCGCTGCACTGTCATGGCCGTCGGGGATGCGATTCGCACAGCGGGACGCGCCCGCTCGCGAATCGCATCCCAGGTCACTTACCCGTCCCGGTCCCCTGCTGTCATGTGCTGGCGCGCGCGGCTCCGCTCTCTAGGGCGCGCGCGCGCCAGCTCCCTGAGACTTAAAGGGCCAGTGCACCAATGATTGGTGCCTGGCCCAATTAGCTTAATTGGCTTCCACCTGCTCCCAGACTATATCTGATCACTGCCCCTGCACTCCCCTGCCGGATCTTGTTGCCTTAGAGCCTAGTGAAAGCGTTACTGTGTTGTCCATACTGTGTACTTGACCTCCTGCTATTGCCTTATTGACTACGATTCTTGCTGCCTGCCCCGACCTTCTGCTACGTCCGACCTTGCTTCTGTCTACTCCCTTGTACCGCGCCTATCTTCAGCAGTCAGAGAGGTTGAGCCGTTGCTAGTGGATACGACCTGGTCACTACCGCCGCAGCAAGACCATCCCGCTTTGCGGCGGGCTCTGGTGAACACCAGTAGTGACTTAGAACCGGTCCACTAGCACGGTCCACGCCAATCCCTCTCTGGCACAGAGGATCCACCTCCTGCCAGCCGGCATCGTGACACACACTTAATAATGACATGTGGAAAACATGGAAATGGAACAATGGATGTGTATGTACACATGAATTCATGCAGAAAAAATCCACACAAAAACTGAATGCAATTATACAGCAACCCTACACAAAGTAATAAACAAAAAAATTAAATAAAAAAGAAATAAGGGGGGCAGGATCAATTAGATGGACACATCAATATGTCAATATTAGGTCATGTCTCCAGTTCATTCCTTCCAGCTCTCTTGTGTTTACCATGAAAATCCAATAGAATTCTCTATTAAATAACTTACATTTCAAATCGCCCCCTCTAACACTGTTTCGGACCCGTTCTATTGCATTAACGCACAATGTGGATACATCCACATTATGTTGGTCCGGAAAATGTCGGGACAAGGCTGATATATTAAATTGTTCACCTCTGGCATCTGATATGTGACGTCTAGTGCGGGTTTTGAGGGGGTTTGAAGTGCATCCCACATACTGGCATCTACAGGCAGAGGAAGCAGTTAAATAAACAACCGAAGTGGTATTTTTTTTCTTTCTTTTTTTTTAATTTTTATTTGTTTCGTTTATTACTTTGTGTGGGACTGCTGTATAATTGCATTAATTTTTTGTGGGGGGTTTTTTCTGCCTGAATTCATGTGTTCATACACATCCATTGTTCCATTTCCATGTTTTCCACATGTCATTATTAAGTGTGATGTCATGATACATGTGATGTTCCTAAGAAAGTATTTCAAGTTTGGATGTTATCTTGTGTGCTATGCCATGACTAAGGACCTGAAGCGGTCCGAAACGCCTCGGCTCCCACCTGATGCAAGTTTGTATCCGCTGATCCTACAATAAAGTACTTGTGGATTTACCGCACTTGGCACTGGACATTCCTTCATCACATGACACTTGTTTAATCACATGTCAACGGTTCTTAAAGACATAACACTTTTATATACAATACACAGCATAAAGATAACTGTTCAAGGGGAACAGGTGCAGGGGGCCCAGGGGACACTGCAGGGAGGCTGCCTGACAGGGCAGCTAGGGTACAGGGGTACACCTCCTGTACCGGGCCACCACAATTGCACCCATACATAATTCATTATTGGTTTTGTAGTCCATTTTGTGGTAAAATGAAGGACATTGGGCTCTGCAATAAAAAAGGCCTTTGTAGATAAAAAAAATAAAAAAATAGTTTTGGCTCCTAGAAGTCAAGGATAAAAAAAACAATAATATTAAAATGTTCTGGTCTTCAACAGGTTAAATCTGCATTCCTGGAGAATAAATGATCTAAGGCCAGTAGCGAGCATTAGCAATTTCATAACAAGACCAATAAAATGGCTGCCGTTTGCTTTGATATCCTTGGCAAGACATGACATCACAAAACCAACACTGTGTGACATCACAATGATGTACTTGCATAAAAGAAGGAGACACAGCTGGAGCTGCTGAGTTGTGGCTGAAGAGGCTGAAGATTTAGCTGAAGAAAGAAGCTGCTGAAGATACAGATGGAGAAAGCGGGATCCCTTTTAAGGGGGATCTATTGAATAGTGTCTAAGTATCACTGTATCGTATAGAGTAGAAGTATCATTGCATTGTATTGTATAGAGATGTATAATTATCATTGTATTGTATAGAGATGTATAAGTACCATTGTGTTGTATAGAGATGGTAATAGTCACACTCAGCAGCAGGAGGCAGACGATAGACGTGATCCAGGGTTATGTCCGATCGCCACTTGTGGGGTCAGGAAGGAATTATTTTTTCCCCTGAGATTGAAATCTCCGGGGTTTTTCTTCGCCTTCCTCTGGATTACCCGGCGGTGGCTCTTCTTCAGGTTTACTCTGTACTGGACCCGAGAAAGAGTCACAAGCTGCATTATTTAATAGAATATGAAACCTCTGCCTACTGCTAAGGACACTCTTAAAAGGGCATTAGTAGCTGTGGCTACCACCTGATTTACTACTATTTGTAACTGGACTGACCTCTGTTTTGGGGTACATGCCCAGGTGTAATGTGGCTAATGCCCCTGTAAGATCGCCCTAATAAAAATATAATTAAAAAGTGCAAATAAAGCTCTTTAATAAAAACGTGCATCTAAAAGATAAAAAGTGTTTCTGGTGTCATTTGTTCTAGAATTGTTCCATAGTGATCTGGGCTTGGTGATGTCTCACAATCTCCCTCGGCCCAGTGGGTTGAAATGAGTGTCAGAAATGAGTGTAAACTATACCAGAAATCTACTCCAGCGCATAGATGAGTACATTTCAGAGCGTGGAGTGGGGTCAATAAAAGATACATCGAATTTAGGATCTGTACCCCTTTATAAATTGGGTGCATCCCAATCTGGTGTACTTGTTCTTTAGGACCGGAGTTTTAAACTTCTGTCATTATAAATTCAGCCATGATAAACTCCATCGCCACTTGGACTGCAAGGACATGTGCCGCCACCATTGACAGCAATGTAGTACACATGGGTTCTGGCGAAAAAATTAATGTCTGCTGCGGAACTCTGCAGGGTGCACTGCATAGCAAAATCCCATTGAAGAGATTGGGAGGCTGCTGCACCAGAAATGCTGTAGTGTGAAAACAAACAAACAAACCTCTACTTACCAGTTTATTCCATACTGCATCCAGCACCTCTACACTGATCATCCCTGCCAGCCTAGTTGACATGTTTTACAATGTCAACAAAACAGCCGATCTCAGCAAAAGAGGACATGAAACCCTGAGGCTATGTTCACATGCCAGAATTTCTGTGTGGTATTCTGCATTTGAATTCAATGGGATTCTGCTGCGCTGTGCACATAGCAGGATTTTCAAGCCAGAAATTCAAATTCCGGTGTCCTCAGAAGGAATGGACATGTATAAGGATCCCGACTGGTAGCAGGAAGCGGTACTGGTAGTGGATCCTCTGTGTCAGTGAGGGATTGGCGTGGACCGTACCGGAAGATCGGTTCTAAGTAGTTACTGGTATTCACCAGAGCCCGACACAAAGCGGGATGGTCTTGCTGCGGCGGTATCTACCAGGTCGTGTCCCGCGGTAGCGGCTCAACCTCACTGTCTGCTGAGACAGGTGAAGCACAGAAGTGACAGGCAGAGGCATAGTCAGACGTAGCAAAAGGTCAGGGCAGGCAGCACGGGTTCGGAGGCGGTAGTCGTTAGCAACGGGTTCAGCAACGGCAAGGAATACACAATAAACGCTTTCTCTTGGGCACTGAGGCAACACAAAGATCCGGCAAGGGCAGGAAGGGGTGGGGTACATTTACAGGAGCAGAGGACATTGGATTTTGCCAGGCACCAATCAATGGTGCACTGGCCCTTTAAATTCTACACAGCCGGCGCGCGCACCCTATAGTGCAGGGACGCGCGCGTCGGGAACCACATGACAGGGGAGCAGATGAGAGAGCCGGAGCGGGTGCCGGTAAGTAAGGATGGGCCGCGGGCTGTGCGCTGGGACAGCCCGCGGCGCGGACCGCATCCCTGCCGGCGACAGAAGCGAAGTATCCCTGGTCAGAGAGTCTGACCGGGGCACTCAGCGGGGACTAACGCAGTGAGCGCTCCGGTCCAAGAGCAGAGGACCGAGCGCTCAGCGTTACAACATGTCTATTCTTTCTGCGGACTCCGCATGGAATACATTACTGTTTATGAGACGGCACATTTCCAGTAGTCCTAGGGCTGGCATGTTATGCCAGCGCTCTGCATTCAGGGACAATGTCCACACAGATTTTCTATACGGACATTGCCTTGTGAACATAGCCTGAGATTTTGGATTGGCTGTAATAGTGACATGAGTTTACAGGCACTTTATCTCTGCAGCCAAGTAAACAAAGCTGACAAGGAAGACCACAGCAGTGGCGCTAGACAGCGGGGATTAAACAGGTATTAATTGGGACAGGAATAAAACTGGATAAAGAACAGCACGGAATGGATGGAAGTGACCACCACCAAAACAACTATGAACCATCTGCAGAATAATCTTACAATAAAGATTGTAGGGAGATGACTGAACACCTCAAGGACCATGAGGTCATAAAGTATGGTGGTTAACCAAAAAGTAGCCAAATGGGTGACTTCTTGGAAAATAATCTGCATGTCAGGAAAAATACTACAACCAGTAACATATCCAATCCATGCTGAAGAAAGATCTTGAGAAAAAAAATTAGTTAGTAGTCATGTAATGGAAGAAGAACTTCTAGTCCTGTAGAAAATATCAGATGGAGAGAGATTGCTGGTCTTCAACATGGTAGCTGGTGGTGGGCTTAACCCTTGGTAAAATGGAAGTCCTTGGGAGACAGATACCAGGAAATGTCATTTAAAAAGTGATAACGTGAGCAAGCCATGCCCGATAAGGCTAGCCAGAACTAACTACAAGAGTGATCAATAGAACAAGGTGGAGGATGAGTTCATATTCACCTTAGACCAGAAGTCTTCAGCATGGAAAACTTGCTATGAGTAGGCTGCCAGCAGAGAGTGGGCCACGGATAGAGTCAGAATGTGGCTCTTAGTCCACAATAGGATCCTGGTTAACATTGGGAACTTCAGGCCCCTAACGGTTAAAGACATGGACATGGTGGCAATGGTATCTTGGATAAGATATTCCCCTAGCAGGGGAGTCTGGACAGGGGTGGCTCTGTGAAATAGTTGGCAGAAAAAAAAAAAAATATATATATATATATATATATATATATATATATATTTTTTTTTTTTTTTCTGTTGCAATAATTTGAATTAATATAATTCACAATGTTCCCCTTAAACCTTACAAAAGGCACGCTGCAATTGCAAAAATGTATCCAAATGCTACAAAGCAGATGTACACCTTTAATAAGACTTGGGCAAATAAAGCATTATGGCTTCACATGTTCAAGACAAGGAGGGTCAATGCAGTTACAGTCTGTAAGTGGTCACCAATCATTTCAACTGTTTTAAAAGAAGAACAGACCACCACACTAGGAAGAACGTATATAGATTTGAAGTCTCCAACCTATTAAAGTTAATACTATATATATATATATATATATATATATATATATATATATATAATTCTACATTTGTTTATTGGAATAATGCAAAAGAGACCCATAAGGGAAATGAAGTTTAAATGCAACTCGTGGTCGCACATACAGTGGTTTATACATCATGTATCAACACAAATTGCAATACAGTTCTCATATGTGCATCTTTTATAGGTGAAGCACATTAAAACAAGTGGCAAGCCTGAATTTGACAGCTTTAGATTAGGTGCAATTATTGCTCATTACTTTAAAGAGAAAATTGACAATAAACACATTGAGGGGCATTTACTAATCTTTTACTATGTAGTCTGGTTTTTACCCTGTTTTGGTTTTTCTACTTCATTTTTGACTATGTGCGTCAAATTTACTAAATTGTTGCACGGCATTAATAAATTTGGCACACATAGGCAAAAGTGGGAAATTTACTTCATGTAGTAGAAAAATAGACTGTTCATCTTTCCTGCTGTCTGAATAGGTTTGGCTGCTAGGTTTCCTAGTTTTTTTTTTTTTTTAGCTTTTTCACCACATCTAAATAATTCAATAACTAAATTGTAGTCATGGCTCAGAATAGTGGTAAACGGTGTTTAGTGTGTGTGTGTGTGTGTGTGTGTGTGTGTTTATTAAATTTTTTTTAACACAGTTTTTTTCTCCCTAAATGTACTTACATTTTTTTTTTTTTTGGTTACTTCTTCTACAGATCCGTGTATCCTGTGGACTCCTTGGGATTCGGTGGACTACTTCGACGACCAGCGTTTTTCTTTGCTTGATGTTAATAAAATGGTTAACAAGGGCTTGTAGGGGAGTGTTTTTTTGTAATAATTTTTTTTAAACCTGTTGTGTTTTTTTTGTACTTCTAAAAAGTAGAATAAAAATAGGGGGGGGACCCAATGTGTTTTTTTAAAATATTTAATTATTTATTTAAAAAAAAAATACGCATAGGGTCCCCCCTATTTTCATTCTCAGCCAAATACCAACCAAACAGTAACAGCCTGACGTTACCAGGGTGGGCGAGGACCATTGTTACTGGCCCTCCCCAGCCTAAATAACGCCAGCCTGTTACCGCCTAGGCCCAGGAGCGCTATTTTTGACGCTCCAGGCCTGTTGGTATCGGCTCTTCCCGGCACCCCTGTGGCGTTGGGTACCGGGGTAATAATAAGGGGTTAGCGCTAGCTGTTTTTGTGGCTAACGCTAAGCCCAGCTTAGCAATGGACTCCGTCTATAAGAAAGCTTCCACTACTAAGCCTGTCTAGTAAAGTAAGGAAAAAACACAACAGGTTTTAAAAAAAATTTATTACAAAAAACACTCCCCCACAAGCCCTCGTTAACCATTTTATTAAACTCAAACAAAGAAAAACGCTGGTCATCGAAGTAGTCCTCCAAATCCGAAGGAGTCCACAGGATACACGGATCTGAAATGAGAAGAAAATAAAAAAATGGGTTAGTACATTTATTATCACCTGCTCACACATCTAACGCCCCGTACGACTACAACTGCCAGCATGCCCTTACAGTAAGGACATGCTGGGAGTTGTAGCTGTGTGGTGCAGGAGATGTGTGGGCAAGTGACAAACTTGTCCCCTGCCCCCAGCTGAAGGACTACAACTCCCAGCATGCCCTTACAGGAAGGTGGGGCGGAGGCCGGGCACAGTGTTTCCCAACCTGGGACTTGTAGTTTTGCAACATCTGGAGGCACCCTGGTTGGGAAACACTGTTTTAGGCCAGTGTTTCCCAACCAGGTTACCTCCAGATGTTGCAAAACTACAACTCCCAGCATGCCTGGACAGCCAAAAATTATCACACCAAAAACAGATCTTACGGTTTCTAAGCCGAGCACCCCAAATCTCCACAGCCACAAGGATTGGGAACAACTCAAGCAGCGCAAGGTTGCGCACCAGACCAGCCTCCCTCCACTCCCGAGGCCACGTCCCGACACACCACTGCCCCTGGAAAAAAGCCCCAAACCCACAACTATCAGAAGCATCTGAAAACAACTCCAGTGCTTCGCTGGACACCAACTCATCCATAACCAACGACCTTCCATTGTAAGTCCCTAAAAATTCCTGCCACATCAATAAATCCGCCCTCACACCTGCAGACAACCGAACATAATGTTGCGGCCGCCTTACCCCTGCCGTGGCGGCCGCCAACCTCCTACAAAACACACGCCCCATGGGCATAATCCTGCAGGCAAAGTTCAAACGTCCCAACAACGATTGCAAATCCCGCAACTGCAACTTCCGTACCCGGACCGCTCCCGACACCGCCTCCTGCAACTCCCTCAATTTATCCACCGGCAGCCTCCACAGTATCTATCACTATCCCCAAAAACTTAATTTCTGTAGCCGGGCCCTCAGTCTTGTCAGGGGCTAACGGGACCCCAAACCTCTGGGACACATGTTCCATAGTCTACAGCAAAATACCACACAAAGCCGACCCCCCCCCCCGGCCCCAGAAACAAAAAGTCATCCCAATAGTGAAGAACTGAACCAACCTGCGCTTCCGACCGCACCACCCACTCTAAGAACGTGCTAAAACACTCAAAATACGCATAAGAAATAGAGCACCCCATCGGGAGGCACATATCAACAAAAAAACGTCCCTCCCAACAACAACCCAACAAGTGGAAGCTGTCCGGGTGCACGGGGAGCAACCGGAATGCAGCTTCAATATCAGTTTTGGCCAACAGAGCCCCTTGCCCAAACCGCCGCACCCATGTCAAGGCCTCATCAAAAGAGGTGTAAGACACCGCACAAAGGTCAGGGTCGATGCCGTCATTCACCGACGACCCCTCCGGATGAGAGAGGTGGTGGATTAGACGGAACTTGTTCTTCTCCTTCTTGGGCACCAGTCACAGAGGAGATAAGCATAAATTTGGCAACGGCAAAGGCTCAAACGGACCCGCCATATGGTCCAGCACCATCTCTTTACCAAGCTTCTCCGCCACCACGTCCGGGTGAGCCAAAGCCGTGGACAAATCACGCACCCCACAAGGTCGGCCCCCTGACAAGGAATCCGAAAGCCACACTCAAACCCCTCCTTCAGAAAAGCAGCCGCGCACCTATCTGGGTACCGGGCGAGGAACGGCAGCATCTCTGCCACCCTCACCGGCGTCGCCCCTCTACGAGTCAACCTCTCCACCCCCTCTACCCTTGCCCCACTTGAAGCACAGCGACAAACCGTGCGCGCCGCCACAACCTGAGCATTCGTGCTTGAAGCGACATTCCGCCCCAAAATGACACTGCCCTTCATTGTATTGCAAACAACATCCCTTACCACCCCCAGCCAACAGCCCGGCACCTGAGCCCGAGCCACCGGCCCCCTCCCGAATGGCCTGCTTCCCAGTCCCAGTCTTAGAGCCTGACATGAGGCGCATCCAAAGGCTGATATCCTTATGGTCCCAGCGTAAAGCCGGACACACAGCCTTCCTCTGGCGGAATTGCTCGTTGTACCGGAGCCAAGCATTACCGCCATAGACCCTATACGCTTCCCCTATCGAATCTAGGTAGCAAAACAACGCCGCAATTCTCATGCGCCTTCTCCCCCACCACGCTCGCCAAGATGGCAAATGCCTGAAGCCAATTAGCGAAAGTGCGAGGTATCAGCCGATACCGCCGCCTCTCTTCCTCCTCCTTCTTAGACTCACCAGGCGCCACCCCCGCAGACGCTAACCCTATGCTCGGGACCACCCCAACTGACCCCGACACTATACCAGACGCCACAGAGGCCCCCACCTGTTCAACTGCCGCCGCCCCAATAACACCAGCACCAGACCCCACTCCTGAGCCAGACACACCCCACACCGCTGCTGGAGACCCCGCTACAGACCCCCCCGTGCCCTTGCAACAATGACCTCACCTCCCGCAACAAATCATACAGTCCCTCCCCCACCCCGCCACATCACCCCTGGAGCTGGTGGTGCACTCACCCAACCTCTCTGGGGCGGACTTCCCAGCGGCTGTGGCTCCAGACGATCCCGGACGATCCGGGATCTCCTTGAGCCCGGCTCCTCTCCAGACAGCAAGACACTCGCAGCCCGATTGACCACGGTCGCGGCTCCATGTAGCTCTCTGTGATTGGCCACAGGGGAAGGGTCCATCCCCATCCTAGTGTTGTCCCTCAGCTCCACACTTGCAGCACCCCCAGCAGGCGACTCATGCAGCTCCAAGATCTCTCCTTCTTCTTCTTCGGATGAGCAGTGGGCTGGACTTGTCACTAGTCCCCCACGTACCAGATCAGCATGAGAACGACTAGTCAGCCTCTGACCTCCATCTCTGACCGGGGCCTCTGCGATCACTGCACCGGAGCATCCATCCTCCCCTCCAGCCTGCGGCAGTCCCTTCCTCACCAGAGGTGGGCGCACTCCTGGCCTCCTTCCTCGCTGGATCACCTGCCGACAAGGCCTCTCCCGAGGCCGCAGAACTTTCAGCAGACGCAGGCACCCCGACTTCACCCCTGCAGGCAGCCGCACTGGACACCTCACTGGCCTCAAGGCCCCTTCCCTGCGCAGCTGACGAAGGCCCCGCCCCCGGCCGTCACTCACTGGAGACCTGCGCCGAGACTGCCAGGGGAAGGAAGCAGGCGGGCTCTCCCTCCGTCGCCCAGTACCTCGGCCCCGCCGGCGACGCCGCGCACGTGGAACCGGTTCCGGGCTGAGTCGCTCAGGCGCCTGGGAATGCCGGGCGCTCACCCGCGTGGCCACCGGAGCAGCAGGAGCCGCAGCCGCTGAGGGGGGACCCCACAGCTGCCGCTCCAACCACTCGGCACCCCGCTGCAGCACCTCGGCCTGCACCCACCACATGATCTCCTCTAGCTGCGAAGCCATCGCTGGTGAGTACCACAACTTTCCCTGCTGACCAGTGACTACCCTCTTTCCGGTTCCTGTCCCCTTTTATAGTCTTCCCATCTCCTACCCCCCATCTTCCTGCTCTCCCTACTGACCTATGGTTAACCACTACTTTCTCCTCATACCCCCCCCCCGTCATATGCCCCCTCCTCTCCCATACTGTCCTATACGGGGGCTCTCTTATTCTTCTGTTAGCAGAAATCACTGTCAGGTTTTAAATATTGTATTTTTGTTTATCAACAATGAAAGTTTGTTATAAAAAAAAAAAAATATATATATATATATATATATATATATATATATATATATATGTATATAAATAAATATATATATATATATATATATATATATATATATATATATATATATATATATATATAGATAGATATTAATGTAGCAGGCCCACTAAACAGAAAAATCTATCCAGTGGTTCTTAACCTTTTTCGCAAATATTCCCCCAAAGGGTGAAAGTATGTCCCCTCTGATGCCCCTGGGCCAATATATGAGATACATACAATAATAACACCCTCCCATACTGCGGTGTTACACTTAGTTTAACATGCTTACCAGGCCTAGGTCTATCCCGTTCGGTGGGAGTCGGAGGGCCGCACTGATGGGTGACGTCACACGACAGGCCCGGCAGCCACTGTAGCTCACATAAAGTATCCGCGGCCGCAGTACAATATAGTGAGTTGGCTGATCGCAGGGGGCCCGCAGGCGATTGTTCTTTCTATTGCAGAGATGCGGAGCAACTTTCCCCTGCTCTCAAATCTCTGCACTATACTCCGGCCAGTGATGTGAATAGAACATCACTCATTCATATTTCCCTCAGAGCGGTGATTGTCTGCAACCATCCGGCCAATGACCACTCTGGGCAGAAAGTATGAATGAGTGAATGAGTGATGTACTAATCACATCACTGGCCGGAGTATAGTGCAGAGATGTGAGCGCTGTATAGAGCCGCTCCACATCTCTGCTATATTATGGACGATCGCATCGGGTGTCACGACTGACACTCGGGGCGATATGTCTATTAGTACAGGTACTACTACTCCCATCATGGAACAGTCTGTTCCATGCTGGGAGTAGTAGTACTACCTTAAAAATGTAAAACATAGAGGAAAAAAGTGAAACACACACACTTTATTAAAAATTAATTAAAATGTAGTTAAAAAATATAAATGTCGTTAAATACATCACTATTTCCATCACTACTGCATCCTTTTTTTCTTTTGGTACCCAACAAATTTTAGGTACCCAAAAACATGCCAAGGCGCAATTTCCACACAAATGAAAAAATGTCAGAAAAAACGGCAGATGCAGGAAATTGCATTGCCGTTTTTTCAGGCTTTTTTTCAACCCAAAAAACGCAGGAAAAAAAACCAGTAGAAACTTAGCCTAACAAGTGTTTTGCTATACACGTTTATTCCCTTTGTGTGTATTGGAACTTAACCCAAAAAGGGAGGAAAAAAAGCAAATTGGACATAATGTCACACCAAACTCCAAAAATGGTCTGGACAAAATTATTTGCACCCTTTCAAAATTGTGGAAAAATAGGATTGCTTCATGCATGTGATGCTCCTTTAAACTCACCTGGGGCAAGTAACAGGTGTGGACAATGTAAAAATCACACCTGAAAGCAAATAAAAAGGAGAGAAGTTCACTTAGTCTTTGCATTGTGTGTCTGTGTGTGACACACTAAGCATGCACAACAGAAATAGGAGAAGAGAACTGTCTGAGGACTTGAAAACCAAAATTGTGGAAAAATATCAAAATCTCAAGTTTACAAGTCCAACTCCAGAGATCTAGATTTGCCTTTGTCCAAAGTACGCAAGAAGTTTGCAACCCATGGCACTGAAGCTAATCTCCCTGGGCGTGGACGGAAGAGAAAAATTGATGAAAGGTGTCAACGCAGGATAGTCCAGATGGTGGATAAGCCGCCCCAAACAAGTTCCAAAGATATTCAAGTTGTCCTGCAGACTCAGGGAGCATCAGTGTCAGCGTGAACTATCCGTTGACATTTAAATGAAATGAAACGCTATGGCAGGAGACCCAGGAGGACCCCACTGCTGACACAGTGACATAAAAAAGCAAGACTACATTTTGCCAAAATGAACTTGAATAAGCCAAAAATCCTTCTGGGAAAATGTCTTCTGGACAGAGGAGACCAAGATAGAGCTTTTTGGTAAAGCACATCATTCCACTGTTTACCGAAAACGGAATGAGGCCTACAAAGAAAAGAACACAGTACCTACAGTGAAATATGGTGGAGGTTCAATGATGTTTTGGGGTTGTTTTGCGACCTCTGGCACTGGGTGCCTTAAATGTGTGCAAGGCATCATGACATCTGAGGATTACCAACAGATTTTGGGTCGCACTGTACAGCCGAGTTTCAGAAAGCTGGGTTTGCGTCCGAGATCTTGGGTCTTCCAGCAGGACAATTACCCCAAACATACGTCAAAAAGCACCCAAAAATGGAAGGTAACAAAGCGCTGGAGAGTTCTTAAGTGGCCCGCAATGATTCCAGATCTAAACCCTTTTGAACACCTGTGTAGAGATCTTAAAATTGTTGTTGGGAAAATGCGCCCTTCCAATAAGAGAGACCTGGAGATGTTTGCAAAGGAAGAGTGGTCCAACATTCCGGCTGAGAGGTGTAAGAAGCTTATTGATGGTTACAGGAAGCAATTGATTTCAGTAAATTTTTCCAAAGGGTGTGCAACCAAATATTACGTTAAGGGTGCCAATGATTTTGCCCAGACCATTTTTGGAGTTTAGTGTGACAATAAATGCAATAGGAGGGACCTATGAGTGGAGGGTAAATCCAATATTATTAACATTTGACCGCTAAGCGGTCACTAAGACCCTAAATTTCCCACCCAATATAAAACTTAACGTTTAATGAGCCGAGATTAAAATAACCTCACACATATTGATCCATGGTGCATTGATTGGCATGACACTGCATGCTTTAGAAGTGAATTGAAAAATTAGACTGTGGCTGCAGTCCACAGTCTATAGTGTGAGACAATTAAAAATCTAACACATTGCCCGCCCGTCCAATTTGCTTTTTTTTCCTCCCTTTTTTGGTTTCGTTCCAATACACACAAAGGCAATAAACACGTGTATTGCCAAACATGTGTTACTGCAATCCTTTTCTGGGAGAAATACATAATTTTCTTGAAAAATTTCAGGGGTGACAACATTTACGGCCATGAAAGTGTACATACATATAAGTGTTCCAGATCCTGCCATGCTTACTGAACTGTTCACACAGAGGCATATTCACAGTGTAGGGTCCGTCCCAATGAGGCCACCTTATCGCGGTGGGACGGTCCAAGCTATTTGACCGCCGGCGTAGACAAATTTGCGAGCTAAGTGCCTCACTATTTCATAGTTTCACATTTACATCTATTACACCATAGCTGTATAGCTCTCCATGTTTTAACTGCATTTCCATGTTTCACCTATATCCTCGTGCTGGCAGTGTGCTGCTGCATTCTTCTGTTGCTGTATATCTAGCCTAGTAGCGTGCACCTGTAGGCCAGGTCCATATAATAGTTTGGTATCAACTAAAGTGCTGTCTGACTTATTTTTTGTCTGTATTGCACATACGGGGGAGTGGCTACCTCCCTGTTGGCCTTGCACCCCACCCACCTCTATCAGGTGTGTATATAAGGTGTCTTGGATGTTCCAGATCCTGCCATGCTTACTGAACTGTTCACACAGAGGCATATTCACAGTGTAGGGTCCGTCCCAATGAGGCCACCTTATCGCGGTGGGACGGTCCAAGCTATTTGACCGCCGGCGGAGACAAATTTGCGAGCTAAGTGCCTCACTATTTTATAGTTTCGCATTTGCATCTATTACACCATATCTGTATAGCTCTCCATGTTTTAACTGCATTTCCATGTTTCACCTATATCCTTGTGCTGGCAGTGTGCTGCTGCATTCTTCAGTTGCTGTATATATATAAATATATATATATATATATATATATATATATATATATATGTATATAGTTTAAGTGATACCTAAAAATTATTAATCATTTTATCATGGGAAAGGTTTTAAAATAAAACAAACCCAACCATATCTACAAATATAACCACCTTTTGATATGGATCCTCTAACGTGAATAGACATAAATAATATATGATAATCAACCATAATAATTTCGACAAAACCACCAGTATGCACATCAGGAACCATCCTACATATATATATATATATATATATATATATATATATATATATATATATATATATAGGCATTTGGGTGTGTGCATTTTGGGGGCTGTACACATTATCATTTTATTATATTATTTTTATAAATTTTTATTGTTACATGTCACAATATATGCTCGTATTTGAGAATTATACTTTCATGTTTTGGTTATTCCCTGCGACTCCAGTGTCCAGGTCCTTTGTTGATCGGACCGCATTACGTGGTTCGGTCCCCTGGGGAGCGGGGCCCTCGGGCCACAGGTCACCTATTGAGATGCGTCTTTTTGACGCATCTGGAAGATGAATCTTTTATCACTTTCGTGTAATTTATACGTAGGATAGTTTCTGATGTGCATATTGGTGTTTTTGTCCAAATTATTATGGTTGATTATCATATATTATTTATGTCTATTCACGTTAGAGGAGCCACATGAAAAGGTGGTTATATTTGTATATATGGTTGGGTTTGTTTTATTTTAAAACCTTTCCCGTGATAAAATTATTAATAATTTTTAGGTATCACTTAAAAAAAAAAAAAAAAATTATATATATATATATATATATATATATATATATATATATATATATATATATATATATACCGTATATACTCGAGTATAAGCCGACCCGAGTATAAGCCGAGACCCCTAATTTCAACCCAAAATCCCAGGAAAAGTTATTGACTCGAGTATAAGCCTAGGGTGGGAAATACCTCATCCCCCCCTGTCATCATCCAGACCCGTCATTAACATCCTCATCATCATCCCCTTGTCATCATCCCACACATCCCCCCTTCATCATCCTCTTATCATCCCACACATCCCCCCTTCATCATCCCCTTTTCATCCCACACATCCCCCCTTCATCATCCCCTTGTCATCATCCCACACATCCCCCCTTCATCATCCCCTTATCATCCCGCACATCCCCCCTTCATCATCCCCTTATCATCCCACACATCCCCCCTTCATCATCCCCTTGTCATCATCCCACACATCCCCCCTTCATCATCCCCTTATCATCCCCTTATCATCCCACACCCCCCCCTTCATCATCCCCACACCCCCCCTTCATCATCCTCTTCTCATCATTCGCCCTCAGTGGTCTTCAACCTGCGGACCTCCAGAGGTTTCAAAACTACAACTCCCAGCAAGCCCGGGCAGCCATCGGCTGTCCGGGCTTGCTGGGAGTTGTAGTTTTGAAACCTCCGGAGGTCCGCAGGTTGAAGACCACTGCGGCCTTCAACATCATCCAGCCCCCTCTCACCCCCTTTAGTTCTGAGTACTCACCTCCGCTCGGCGCTGGTCCGGTGCTGCAGGGCTGTCCGGAGAGGAGGTGGTCCGGTGAGGAGGTGGTCCGGGCTGCTATCTTCACCGGGGGCGCCTCTTCTCCGCGCTTCCGGCCCGGAATAGAGGCGTTGCCTTGACAATGACGCAGAATTACGTTGGCAATGAACGCACCTATGTGTCGTTGTCACGGCAACGTGACTATTCTGAGGCCGGGCCCGAAGCGCTTAGAAGAGGCCTCCCCGGTGAAGATAGCAGCCCGGAACACTATCCCACCGGACCACCTCCTCACCGGACAGTCCTGCAGGACCGGACCAGAGCCGAGCGGAGGTGAGTACTCAGAACTAAAGGGGGTGAGAGGGGGCTGGATGATGTTGAAGGCCGCAGTGGTCTTCAACCTGCGGACCTCCGGAGGTTTCAAAACTACAACTCCCAGCAAGCCCGGACAGCCGATGGCTGCCCGGGCTTGCTGGGAGTTGTAGTTTTGAAACCTCTGGAGGTCCGCAGGTTGAAGACCACTGCGGGTGGGGGAGTTCACTCGAGTATAAGCCGAGGGGGGTGTTTTCAGCACGAAAAATCGTGCTGAAAAACTCGGCCTATACTCGAGTATATACGGTATATATATATATATATATATATATATATATATATATATATATATATATATATATATATATGTATATATATATATATATATATATATATATATATATATACATATATATAGAAAGGAGCAGAAGGAGAACAGCATCGGGCCCCAGCTTTTTCAATCCTTATTTTTCATTTATTAATTTTTCATTTTATTTTCATGCTTTTCTCTATTTACTGCTCGGTGCAATAACATATTATTAATTGGTATTTTATTCTCATTTTTTGTAGGTTAATTTATAGCACAAAACACTTTCTTTTACACAAAGACACTGGTGAATGATGACATCTAGACTTCGCTGACCTGCTCCCGATGTTCAATTTCTATATATGTATGTAATGTAATAAATGACTGTCTTATAAGATTTATTGTAAAACAGCGAGCGGTTCACCACAATTGCAAGTCATTATTATTTAGCAGTAATAATAAATATGATTTTATTTAGCAATTTTGTATATGTATATGGAATTTTGTAGATTTTGTATAATAATCTCATCGCAATGCACAATATATATGTGACATCGATGCGCATGCGCATATGCACGAATGCTCCTAGATCCATAGCACAAGTCAGTTATTGATGCACATGGACGGGAGGCAGTCAGTTCGTAAAGAGATAAAGAACTGACGCGTTCGCAATATGCAGCCATGGGCTAGTGAGGGTACTGGCATAGTTCCTCTGAACAGGAGGAAGAAGTAAATGACATCACACGCGCACAAGCGCTGTGTGAATGTTTACAAACAGAGAAGCTTGCAATGCTGGTGAATCGCCGTTATGGACATCAAGGGCACAGGTCAGCTTTCTAGATATCTCCTGTCATAGTTATAGCACTGGACACTTTAGGATGTTTAGCACTTTATAATTGATGTTGTATTTTAGTGTTTTGTGGATAAACCACTATGGTCGCTATGACTACATAAACACATGTCTAAATGGACCAATGAGAATGTTTTGGGGGATGTGGCTTTTTAATGATGAAGCACCTACACCTGTATTTGTACCAATCAGAAATGTTTTTACTATATATATATATATATATATATATATATATATATATGCACTATGTTCACTTGTTATTCATGCCTGACAAAGGCTAACATATAGCCAAAACGTTGGACTGCTGGTAACTAATAAAAGACTACAGCTTGCTTTATATATTGGAGTTTGGAGCTTCCGTGCTGTGATCTATTGGTGCGTGGATAAAAAAAAAAAATATATATATATATATATATATTTTTTTTTTTTTTTCTTAACATCGTAAGGTAGCACATCTGTTGTTAAGTATTGGTCATTCAGTCCGATATTAGACTCTTGTAGTCCTGCTAGGGTTGCCTTCTATATGGCCCCATTTCCATCAGCACTGCATTAACTCACCTTGCCCCATATCTAGCTTATTCACTAGTAATATTATGCCACACTTCCTGTTTCATGACACTGCGCGCACCGTGCTTGATGCCTCACATCCGGTCACATTACGTGTCACATGGTAGAGTCTAAATCCTAACCAGCTAAAGGACCTGGTCCCTCTGCTGCCTAGGAAATAGTCTGCTCTATGTGAGATTGCTAAATCCTAGCCAGCAAAGGGACCTGGTCCATCTGATGACTAGGAAATAAAGGACCTGGTCCATCTAATGACTAGGAAATAAAGGACCTGGTCCATCTAATGACTAGGAAAAAAATGACCTGGTCCATCTGATGACTAGGAAATAAAGGACCTGGTTCATCTTATGACTAGGAAATAAAGGACCTGGTCCATCTGATGACCAGGAAATAAAGGACTTGGTCGATCTGATGACTAGGAAATAAAGGACCTGGTCCATCTGATGACTAGGAAATAAAGGATCTGGTCCATTTTATGACTAGGAAATAAAGGACCTGGTCCATCTGATGACTAGGAAATAAAGGACCTGGTCCATCTAATGACTAGGAAATAGCCTGTTCTATGTGAGATTGCTAAATCCTAGCCAGCTAATGACTAGGAAATAAAGGACCCGGTCTATTTGCTGCCTAGGAAATTAGCTTATTCTACATAAAAAGGCTGGATACTATAAGATAAAGGACCTTGTCCCCCTGCTGCCTAGGAAATAGCCTGCTCTATATGAGATTGCTGAATCCTAGCCAACAAAGGGACCTGGTCCATCTGATGACTAGGAAATAGCTTATGCTAAATAAAAAGGGTGGATACTATAGGATAAAGGACCTGGTCCATCTGATGACTAGGAAATAACTTATGCTACATAAAAAGGGTGGATACTATAGGATAAAGGGCCCGGTCCATCTGATGATTAGGAAATAGCTTATGCTCCCACTCTATACAGTATTACAACAAAGTTTTATATGAATCTACTTCCGATGAAGCATCCGAAGTCGATTCGCTCATCCCTATATGTTAAGTTTTCATCTCCGGTGTTGTAGTACAGCACCTGTAAAGCCCAAGAGGACATTTTTCATTTTCATGGACCACCCTCCCAAAAACCTGTCAGACACCTGTGGGGTGTAAATGCTCACTGTAACCCTTTTAACATTCCGTGAGGGGTGTAGTTTCCAAAATGGGGTCACATGTGCGTGTGTGTGTGTGGGGGGGAGGGGGAGTCCACCGTTCTGGCAGTATGGGGGCTTTGTAAACACACATGGCCTTCAATTCCAGACACATTTTCTCTCCTAAAGCCCAATGGCGCTTCTTCTCTTCTGAGAACTGTGGTGCGCCGCAGAGCTCTTTACGTCCACACATGGGATATTTCCATAATCAGAAGAAATAATATTGCTACAAATTTTGGGGGGCTTTTTCCTATTACCCCTTGTGAAAATGAAAACTTTGGGGTAACACCAACATTTTACTGAAATAAATCTAATTTTTCATTTTCATGTCCAACTTTAACAAAAAATTGTCAAACACCTGTAGGGTGTTAAGGCTTACTGTTCCCCCATGTTACGTTCCGTGAGGGTTGTGGTTTTTAAAATGTGGTCACGTGTGTGCAAATCACCAGTTTAGGCCTCAAATGTACATGGTGTGCTCCCACTCCTGAGCCTTGTTATGTGACCACAGACCATTTTACATCCACATATGGAGTATTTCCGTACTCAAGAGAAATTGTTACAATTTTTTTTTCCTTTTACCTCTTATGAAAATGAAAAGTATTGAGCAACACCAGCATGTTAGTGTAAAAATTTTTTTTTTTTACAATAACATGTAGGAGTAAACCCCAACTTTACCTTTTCAGAGGGGGTAAAGGCCCCACAAAATTTGTAACACATTTTCTCCCAAGTATGGAAATACCCCATATGCGGCACTGATCGCGGTGCTGCGCAATATTAACCCTTTAGACGTGGCATTCAAAGTTGATCACCGCGTCTAAAGTGAAACTAAACTAGTGCCAGTTAGCTCATCGGACATTTCTGGTCCACCGTGGTGAAATCATGGCATCTTGAACAGCTGTAGGACACAAGGAGGGTCCCCTTACCTGCCTCCTGGTGTCAGATCGCCAAATGACTGCTCAGTGCCTGAGATCCAGTCATGAGCACTCAAGCGGCAGAATCATCGATAAATGGTTTCCTATGAGAAACCATTGATCAATGTAAAAGATCAGTGTGTGCAGTGTTATAGCCCCCTGTGGGAGCTATAACATTGCAAGAAAAAGAAAGTGAAAAAAAAGTTAATAAAGATCATTTAAAAATAAAAACAGTGTAAATAAAAATAAACATATGTGGTATTGCCACGTGCGGAAATGTCCGAATTTTTAAAATATATCATTAATTAAACCGCACGGTCAATTCCAAAGTCCAAAATAGCGTATTTTTGGTCACTTTTTATATCATGAAAAAATGAATAAATAAGTCCGATCAATACAAAAATGGTACCGCTAAAAACTTCAGATCACGTCGCAAAAAATAAGCCCTCACACCGCCCCATACACCGAAAAATAAAAAAGTTATAGAGGTCAGAAGATGACAATTTTAAACGTATTAATTTTCCTGCATGTATTTATGATGTTGTATGGACCTACAGAATAAAGATGAGGTGTTATTTTCTACTGAAAAATGTACTGTGTAGAAACGGAAGCCCCCAAAAATTAAAAAATTGTGTTTTTTCTTAAATTTTGTCATACAATTATTTATTTTTTTCTGTTTCAGCGTAGATTTTTGGGTAAAATGACTGAATAGAATTGGTGGCAGAAAAAATAAGCCATAATATGGATAATTAGGTGCAAAATTTAAAGAATTATGATTTTTTAAAGGTAAGGAGTGCAAAGCAAAAGTGCAAAAATGGAAAAACCCTGGGTCATTAAGGGGTTAATGTCATCTGTTTGCACATGGTTTATAATATCCGTTATTACTTCTGAGCATGCACAGAAGAGGGGACATCAGCAGACTTCTGTAGTGCTTAGGGACTACTACTAGTCATGTCGAGAACATAAAATTTTCCGTTCGCGAACGGCGAACGCGAATTTCCGCAAATGTTCGCAAACGGGTGAACTAGGCGAACCGCCATAGACTTCAATAGGCAGGCGAATTTTAAAACCCACAGGGACTCTTTCTGGCCACAATAGTGATGGAAAAGTTGTTTCAAGGGGACTAACACCTGGACTGTGGCATGCCGGAGGGGGATCCATGGCAAAACTCCCATAGAAAATTACATAGTTGATGCAGAGTCTGGTTTTAATCCATAAAGGGCATAAATCCACTAACATTCCTAAATTGTTTGGAATAACATACTTTAAAACATCAGGTATGATGTTGTATCGATCAGGTAGTGTAAGGGTTACGCCCGCTTCACAGTGACAGACCAAACTCCCTGTTTAACGCACCGCAAACAACCGCAAACAGTCCATTTGCACAACCGCAAACTCCCCATTTGCACAAGGTTGGATACAAATCTAGCCATGTCCCGTTCCTTGTCCTCACTGATGTCATTGAAGGTCTCTTCCTCCACCCAGCCACATATAACACCAAGGGTCCCCGAAAGGTAACAACAAGCCCCTTGGGACGCCTGCCATGTTTGGTGTTCCACCTCCTCAAAGCCACCTTCCTCCTCTGACTCCTCTTCTTCAGACTCCTCTCTGCGTTATTATAAGGAGTGTTAAGTAGTCCTATTCCTATCAGTTTCATACCTGTTACATCCCCTTTCAGGGGACGTGTATATGGCATCGATTTTTAGGAACGGGGAAATGGAAAAAGATGCTTGGTTGGTCCTCCTACTTCAAAATTGGGGCACTGTGTGTGCAATCTAATGTGCCACCAGATAGGAGTGGTGTGTTAAGTACTATTCCTATCTGGTGGCACATAAGATTGCACGCGCAGTGCCCCAAATTTGAAGTAGGAGGTCCGACCAAGCATTTTTTTCCATCTCTCGGTTCCTAAAATCGATGCCATATACACGTCCGCTGATAGGGGACATAACATGGATTAAACTGATAAGAATAGTACTACTTAACACACCACTCCTGTCAGTTTAATCCTTGTTATGTGCCTTTTTTTTTGGTTTGGTTTTTGAAGCCACAGTGCAGCACCAGAAGAAAGAAAAATTAGGCATGTACACATGCCTGAAAAATTAGGTATTGTTGCAGACGCTGCTGTAACAGCGGCCAGAAAAATTGATGTTTGTTTCCAAGGCAGAAAGTGCCCTAAAACATTGCGGCTTGAACCCTAGTTGATGGCGGTTAAGTCACGCAAGTCATCCGACATTCAGAGATAAAATACAGCAGTGTGTGGACCATTTTTAGCCCAAGGCAGCTCATCTCATCAGGCCTTTTTCGAATGTATCGCCCAATCCCTTCGGGATCCATCACTCATGCATCTTAAAGGGGTTGTGTGCTGCCCTGCAGTACGGAGCTCTGCTCACAGCGTCCGGAAGTTCATTACTTTGAACGCTGTGTTCAGGCTTCCGTGTTCGCAGCTGCTGGCCGTGACGTGAGGTAATCTAGACTTTTTTGGCCTAGGCGACTTCTCTTCTCAGTGACAATACCTCCTGCTGCATTGAAGGTCCTATCTGACAGGACACTTGAAACGGGGCCGGCCAGAAGTTCTAGCTCAAATTGGGATAGCTCAGGCCACAGGTCTGTAAAGTGTCCTTTCCTTGCCGGCGTGGTCGGGGGAGGAGTAGGATTACTTTTGCCTCTTGCCCTGTTAGATTCCCGTTGTGCTGTGACATCACCTAATACGCGGTGTGAAGCATACTTTTTAATATATTTTTGAACTGCTGCATCCTTTCCGACTTGCGATAATTCGGTAACATTTCAGGCACTTTCTGCTTATACTGGGGGTCTAGTAGCATGGACACCCAGTAAAGGTCGTTCTCCTTCAGCCTTTTTATACGAGGGTCCCTCAACAGACACAACAGGATGAAAGACCCCATTTGCACAAGGTTGGATGCCGAGCTACTCATGTCTTGTCCCTCGTCCTCAGTTATCTCCCTGAAGGTATCATCTTACCCCAGCTACGTACAACACCACGGGTACCAGAGAGGTGACAACGAGCACCCTGGGATGCCTGCTGTGGTTGGTCTTCCTCCTCCTCAAAGCCACATTCCTCCTCTTACTCCTCTTCCTCACAATCCTCTTCCAGCGTTGCCGCAGGTCCAGCAAGCGATGCTGATAAGGCTGTTTTTGGTGGTGATGGTGGCCACAACTCTTCCTCTTCAAGCTCATCTATGGCCTGATCCAGCACTCTTCGCAGGGCACGCTCCAGGAAGAAAACAAATGGTATGATGTCGCTGATAGTGCCTTCGGTGCGACTGACTAGATTTGTCACCTCCTCAAAAGGACACATGAGTCTACAGGCATTGCGCATGAGCGTCCAGTAACGTGGCAAAAAAATTCCCAACTCCGCAGAGGCTTTCCTAGCACCCCGGTCATACAAATAGTCGTTAATAGCTTTTTCTTGTTGGAGCAGGCGGTCAAACATTAGGAGTGTTGAATTCCAACGTGTTGGGCTGTCGCAAATCAAGCGCCTCACTGGCATGTTGTTTTGCCACTGGATATCTGAAAAGTGCTCCATGGCCATGTAGGAATGCCTGAAATGGCCCCACACCCTCCTGGCCTGTTTCAGGACGTCCTGTAAGCCTGGGTACTTATGCACAAAGCGTTGTACGATCAGATTACACACATGTGCCATGCACGGCACATGTGTCAACATGCCCAAATGCAATGTCGCAAACCCCTTTGCTGATCTCCAGTTGGTGCGGAGTCAGCCACTGATCCACCTGTGCGTTCAGGGCAGACAGGAGTGCTGGTGCGGTGTGACTCTCTGCTTTCAGGCAAGTCAACCCCAAGACGGCGTGACACTGCCATATCCGGGATGTGGAATAGTACCTGGGGAGCTGGGGGGGGCTGCCGTTGATGTGGAGCAAGACGCAGCAGCAGAAGAGGAGGATATGGAAGAGGATGGAGTAGGAGGATTAGAGGAGGTGGCAGCAGGCCTGCCTGCAAGTCGTGGCGGTGTCACCAACTCCTCTGCAGAGCCACGCATTCCATGCTTGGCAGCCATCAGCAGGTTTACCCAATGCGCAGTGTAGGTGATATACCTGCCCTGACCATGCTTTGCAGACCAGGTATCAGTGGTCAGATGGACCCTTGCCCCAACACTGTGTGCCAGACATGCCATTACTTCCTTTTACACAATCGAGTACAGGTTGGAGATTGCCTTTTGTGCAAAGAAATTTTGTCCGGGTACCTTCCATTGCGGTGTCCCAATAGCTACAAATTTTTTGAATGCCTCAGACTCCACCAGCTTGTATGGTAAAAGCTGGCAGGCTAAGAGTTCAGACAAGCCAGCTGTCAGACGCTGGGCAAGGGGGTGACTTTGTGACATTGGCTTCTTACGCTCAAACATGTCCTTGACAGACACCTGACTGTGGGCAAATGAGCAGGAACTGCTCAAGGCGAGAGATGGAGTGCCGGATGGTTGAGAGGGGGCAAGGAGGACAGCAGTGGTTGACGTGGCTGAAGATGCTGGACCAGGAGGAGGATGGTGGCTTTGAATTTGTGTGCTGCTTGAACTCATGTGTTGATCCCATAGGAGTTTGTGATGTGCGATCATTTGCCTTCGTAAAGCAGTTGTACCTAGGTGGGTGTTGGACTTCCCAGGACTCAGTTTCTTTTGGCTCAGGTTGCAAAAGGCATCGCTGTTGTCAGAGGCAGACACACAAAAAAATGCCACACTGCTGAGTTTTGCAATGACGGAATTCTGGTGGTGGCAACAGCATGCGTTGATTGGCGTGCTGTCTGGCTGACCCCGGGTGCCGATGCATGCTGTCTGACTGTGCCACTAGCTCCTTGCGATGACCTCCCCCTGCTTCCAACTCATCTCCTCCTCCTCTCTGTCTCCCCATCTGAACTTTCCCCCTGTTCTTCTCTTCTAGCGGACACCCACGTGACATCCACGGATGCATCGTCATCATTAACCGCTTCACTTGCATCTGACAAGTCAGCAAAGGAAGCAACAGCGGGTACAACATCATCATCATCCCACCGTACATCCATGTGTGTAATGCTGCCTGACTGACACATACCCCTGTTATCTACATCCTCTGGCAACAATGGTTGCGCATCACTAATTTCTTCCAACTGATGTGTAAATAACTCCCCTGACAGATCAAGTGAAGCGGCTGTGGTGCTAGTGTTGGTGGTGGCGGCAGGCGGGCTAGTAGTAACTTGAGAGGTGCCCGAAGCTAAGCTGGAGGAGGATGGTGCGTCAAGGTTCTGAGCGGAAGCTGTAGAAGATTGGGTGTTCTGTGTTAGCCAGTCAACTATGTCCTCATAACTTTTCGAGTTCAGGGTACGTGGCCTCTGAACACTGGGCATTATTCTAGGGCCAAAGGGAATCACAGCACCACGACCACGACGGCCCCTGCGGGGTGGCCTGCCTCTGCCTGTAATTTTTTTTCCGATTAGTGGTACTATGCGTGCAAGCTAGTGTGACAACAGATATGAGTGGCACTGTGCACTGGCAGAAGTTGGCAGTGTAGACGCTTTAGGCCTGACACACACGCTTGCAGACAACTAACTGCTATTCAATCTATTACAGTCAAAAATTATTATTTTTTTAAATGTACACTACTGTTACACCAGATGTGAGTTGCACTGGTTTGACACTGTGCCCTGGCATGCCCTGAAAGCACATGTGTGAAGGAAACTGACTGCTATTATTTCACAGTCAAAAAAGTGTTGTTTTTTAAAATGTGAAAATATGCATACAATGGAGGATGCCTGCAACGGTCACAAGTACCACAAAGGCATCCTACACATGATAAACGTGTGGATGCATGAAATTTAAACATTAGACAAATTCACCGATGTGGTCTAAAATAGCAGATGATCCTCAACCCCAAGTGCAGTTGTGCACTGTAAGCTGGGGTAGAGGTCATGCATTTATGGACCACAATATAGGTTCACTACTGTGGTATATGTAACAATGACATTAACTAACCCTCAAAACTGATGTTAAAATTGAGACATTAGCCAGTATATCCTTATATTAAGGACATACCTGAGCCCGCACACCAATGCCAAGGTTTCTCAGATGGTACGGGTCCTAACAACTAACCTACCTGTGCATGATAGGCAAAACTAGGAACCAAATTACAGCAGTATTAGGCCTAGGCTTGTAGACTGCTCCCAGGTTAGCTCCAGTGTGACTATGCACACATACAATGGGAGAGGGAGAGACAGGCTACAAGCCCCACCCTGGTTGGCTAGATATAGTGCCGGCCTCACAGGTGAAACCTTAATGCTACCCAGTATGATAAAAAGGGTGCATTAGTATAAATTTTAGACATGAAGCAACTTACAATTGCGTGGTCTGCAATGGCAAGAGATACTCAACCCCAAGTGCAGTTGTGCACCTATACTGGGGTGGAGCTCCTGCACTTGTGGTCCGTTGCTATGGGCGATCCCCAGCATGAAAATACGCATACAATGGAGGATGCCTGCAAACGGTCACAAGTACCACAAAGGCCTCCTACACATGATAAACGTATGGATGCATGAAATTTAAACATTAGACAAATTCACCGATGTGGTCTAAAATAGCAGATGATCCTCAACCCCAAGTGCAGTTGTGCACTGTAAGCTGGGGTAGAGGTCCTGCATTTATGGACCACAATATAGGTTCATTACTGTGGTAGATGTAACAATGACATTAACTAACCCTCAAAACTGATGTTAAAATTGAGACATTAGCCAGTATATCCTTATATTAAGGACATACCTGAGCCCGCACACCAACGCCAAGGTTTCTCAGGAGCTAACCTGGGAGCAGTCTACAAGCCTAGGCCTAATACTGCTGTAATTTGGTTCCTGGTTTTGCCTATCATGCACAGGTAGGTTAGTTGTTAGGACCCGTATCATCTGAGAAACCTTGGCGTTGGCGTTTTTTGACTGCTATTATATTGCAGTCAAAAAAGTTTTTTTTTTTTTAAATGCAAGCTATTGTGACACCAGATATGAGTGGTGGCACTGGGCCAGTGGGCACAGTATACGCTGTGAGCCTGACTCACACGCTGGCAGGCAGGCAACTGAAATTAGATTACACTGGAAAAAAAAAAGCAGACTGATATCATAGCCCTAAAAAGGGCTTTTTGGGGTGCTGTCCTAACAGCAGAGATCAGATGAGTCCTTCGGACTGTAGTGGACACTGATTACACTAGATGGCTATCGATTTCTCTATTAAATCAGCAGCAGCTACACTGTCCCTCCTCTCACTAAGAATGCAGCTTCAGAATGAATCTAAAATGGATGTCGTCCAGGAGGTGGGAGGGTCCTCTGCTGATTGGCTGGCATGTGTCTGCTGACTGTGAAAAACAGGGTCAAAGTTTACTCAATGATGATGAATAGGGGGCGGACTGAACATCGCATATGTTCGCCCGCTGTGGCGAACGCGAACAAGCTATGTTCGCCGGGAACTATTCACCGGCGAACTATTCGGGTCTTCACTAACTACTACTACTCCCATCATGGAACATACTTGTTTCCATCATTGGAGTAGTAGCTCCCTGGCTGCGAGAGTTTGCAGTAGCTGGGTAGGCTACATTAGTGTTTGTACTACTACCCCAATCATAGAACATACTCTGTTTAATTATGGGGGTTGTAGTACAAGGGCTGAGGGACTGATCGCATCGGGTCTCACTTCCGAGACATGATGTGATCAGAAGTTATTAAACAGGGGAGTGGGCATCATGCTCCACTCCCCTGCGATGTACGGTGTATTTTTACTTTCTCTTTTAAATTCCCTGCCTGCATGGGGGGCATACATTTGAGGGTCAAATTAGTGGTTTAAAAACCCTGCTGGGAGCCCTGAATGGCTCCTTGCTGCTGGCCATTCAGGGCTCCCAACAGGGTTTTTAAACCACTAATATGAACCCCAAATGTATGCCCCCCATGCATATTTATAATATTATAATTGTTTATTGGCCCCAGTGTGTTTATAATAATTCATTGGCCCCAGTTTGCTTATCCGTCTCCCCCCTCCCCTTCCGCTGCCTGCTCCTCGTCTTCTTGGAGCAGGTCAGCAGTGGGACATGTCAGGAACCGGCTGCAGTGAAGGAATGAATGAAGCCAACATGTCCCGCATGTAGGCTTCATTCATTCATTCATTCCCCACTGCCGCCACCAGACATGTCCCCGCTGCTGCCCTGCTCCTAGCGCAATCAGCCCTCCACCGGGACATGTCTATTCTCTGCTGCTCATCACCGTCGGGTACGGAGATGAGCAGCAGAGAATAATAGTAGCCCCAATCATCTTGTGGGACAGAATGGGTGAGATAGATGGTTAGGGCTAACACCCACTGGTCTCACCCCCCAGTGGGACACTAGGGCATACTATTAGATATAAGGAGATATAAGATTATAAGACCCCTATGCCAATATAAGCCAGCTGTGCCATCATACCTAATGAATTTTCATAAGCTGCTGGCGATACCCTTTGAGTATAGTGAATAGGTGTTATTTTGATAAGTTTTATTTATCAATTAACTAGCCCTTACATAGGCGCAGGTCTGATATAAATTCCATGCAGAGTTATAGTATGGGTGCGATGGCGCATGCGCTAAACCTACTATACATATTATTTATGCAGAAGGGATGTTCGCTGTTGCACGGTGATGGACGCATGCGCCACACTGTGGCAAGTGCGCATGCGCCGATCTGAAACCAAGTAACGGCAGTGGGCGTCTGCACTGCATTTAGTGTGCAAGCGCAGTCTGGAGATCAGACCAAAAGGAAATCATGATCGTGACTTCCGGTACTCCGAATCTTCAGAGTTTTCATTGTTATCGGCGCAGACGCCATGGAGGGACATTTGAGATAACCGGGAGTCGTCATCGCTACCTCCAGTGTTCCGCATTATCGTAGGCTTAACTGTAGGATCTGTACAGACGCTGTGGGGATATACACATGGTAAGTGACGCTCATGTTAAACCCGCTTTTAGTGCCAATATACTCTATAAATAGTCAGTGGATAGGGGTGAGATGGCCTCACGGGCACGGGGTGTTGTAAGTGCTCCCTCGGGAGGCGATCTGTTTTGGTTATCTGATTGCTGGACCATATCATGATGCTGCATATCTGTGGGGTACTGTCCCGGTATTGGGTTCAGCATTAATTGGCTTGTTATGTTATTGGGTTCTGTTTGTATCTATATACTAGCTGAGTACCTGGCGTTGCCCGGTTTTTCCTTCCTAATCCTTGTTGGGGAGGAAAATAAACAAAGGAGGAAGCTTTTGACTTCATATCCCCACCTCCTATCCCGACCTCCTATCCCGTCATCATATCCCGTCCTCCTATCCCGTCCTCCTATTCCGTCCTCCTATCCCATCCTCCTATCTCGACCTCCTGTCCCCGACCTCCTATCTCGACCTCCTTTCCCGTCCTCCTATCCCGTCCTCCTATCTCGACCTCCTATCCCGTCCTCCTATCTCGACCTCCTATCCAGTCCTCCTATCTCGACCTCCTATCTCGACCTCCTATCTCGACCTCCTATGTCAACCTCCTATCCCGTCCTCCTATCCCATCCTCCTATCCCGTCCTCCTATCGCGTCCTCCTATCCCGTCCTCCTATCGCGTCCTCCTATGCCGTCCTCCTATCGCGTCCTCCTATCGCGTCCTCCTATCGCGTCCTCCTATCGCATCCTCCTATCGCGGTCCTCCAATCCTGGTCCTCCTATCCCGGTCCTCCTATCCCGGTCCTCCTATCCCGTCCTCCTATCCCGACCTCCTAACTCGACCTCCTATCCCGACCATCCCGTCCTCCTATCTTGACCTCCTATCTTGACCTCTCATCCCGTCCTCATATTCCGACCTGTAATATGTGACCAGGTATTGAAATATCTCCAGCCGTACAGAAGTTATGTGGGAACATACATTTCCCATTGATTTGCATGGGACTTTAAACAAAACCCCCAACCCTCACAAATGGGGGTAGTTAAGGGTTAAATTAACTATCCTATATTTTAAGTGGACATATCAGTAACATGTGACCAAGTATTATCTAAATATCTCCAGCCGTTTGGAAGTTATGCAGTAATATATATTTCCCATTGACTTGTATAGGACTTTAAACATAAACCCTGCCCCTGGCAAATGGGGGTGAGTAAGGGTTAAATCACCTATCCTATGTTTGTTGTTGACATATAAGTAACATGTGTGCCAAGTTTCATGTTAATATCTTTAGCCGTTTGGACGTGATGCTGGAACATACACACATACATATATACATACATACATACACACACACGTTGAGTTTTATATATATAGATACGTTTGTTTGTCCCAGCATGTCTCCTGAGGATCCTGATTACCAGCTGGGTGAAACACGTTGGGCATGAAAATGATTGTGATGTTTTGATACTTTATTTTCTGTTAAGCTGGGCTGGTGAATAATAATTATTGCCAGGTGAATTTGCGGGTTTTACAATTATAAGAATCCCGACCACCTTGACACTAGGATATATTTATATCAATCTTTTTTCTGAACCCACTTTCATTAAGTTTTGTGCATTTAATGCATTTTTACATCACAAGGGGTATCGATAAGTTTTAACTGTTGACAATTAAATGTTAAGTTTTAATTCCGGTGCTTCAGTGGATTTTTTAAAGGAATTTAGCCAAGACAAATGGGTAACTTTACCACTTTAAAGACTTTGGGTCCTCATAGACAACTATTACAAAACTATATGCTGTAATTGATGTTAAAGGAGGCTTAGACAATTTTCAGAACTATGGGTATTCCGAGTTTTTGTGTTATTCTCCTATAACCTCCAGATAAGCATTGATCCCATAAGGAATAAAAGAAATGTGTTTTGCCTGCTCACTAATGCTTTCTTTAAAAATGCTACATACAACGGTGGATACAATATTGAATATGTCACTATTTTTCTTATTAGATATATTTCCAAAGGTGCTATTGACATAAAATTTTTACTAAATGTTAATAACAACCCAAAACAAATAAGCTAAAAAATAAGTGATGTGTAATAATGTCCAATGACACAGGGAAAAAGTATTGAACACACCTACTGATATCTATTTAACCCCTTGGGGACTGAGGGTTTTCCAGTTTTTGCACTTTCATTTTTTCCTCCTTACCTTTTAAAAATCATGACCCTTTCAATTTTGCAGCTAAATATCCATTTGATGGCTTTTTTTTTTGCGCCACCAATTCTACTTTGTAATGACATCAGTCATTTTACCCAAAAATTTACGGCGAAAAAGAAAAAAAAATATTGTGTGACAAAATTGAAGAAAAAAAGCCATTTTGTAAATTTTGGGGGCTTCCGTTTCTACGCAGTACATTTTTCTGTAAAAATGACACCTTATCTTTATTCTGTAGGTCCATACAATTAAAATGATACCCTACTTATATAGGTTTGATTTTGTCGTACTTCTGGAAAAAATCATAACTATATGCAGGAAAATGTTTACATTTAAAATTGTCATCTTCTGACCCCTTTAACTTTTTTATTTTTCTGCATATGGGGTGGTATGAGGGCTCATTTTTAGCGCCATGATCTGAAGTTTTTAGCGGTAGAATTTATGTATTGATCGGACTGGTCCTACTTTGGATCACTTTTTATAATTTTTTTATGATATAAAAAGTGACCAAAAATATGCTATTTTGAAATTTGGAATTTGGAATTTTTTTGCGCGTACGCCATTGACTATGCGGTTTCATTACCAATATATTTTTATAATTCGGACATTTCTGCACGCAGCGATACCACATATGTTTATTTTTATTTATAAAAAAAAATTATTGGGAAAAGTGGAGTAATTCAAACTTTTATTAGGGAAGGGGTTAAAAGATCTTTATTCACTTTTCTTTTTGCAATGTTATAGTTCCCATAGGGGGCTATAACACTGCACACACTGATCTTTTACATTGATCAATGGTTTCTCATAGGTCCTCCTATCCCGGTCCTGGATCTCAGGCAGTGAGCAGTCATTCGGCGATCAGACAGCATGGAGGAAGGTAGGGACCCTCCTGCTGTCTTTACAGCTGTTTTGGATGTCGCAATTTCATCACTGCGATCCCGAACAGCCCCCGAGATAACCGGCAGTGCTTTACTTTCACTTTAGACGCGGCGTTCAACTTTGAACGCCACGTCTAAAGGGTTAATAGCACGTGGCACCGTGGGCTGAGGGCGTATAGGTACGCCCTGTGTCCCCAAGGAGTTAATACTTTATACAAAACCTTCGTTGGTAATGTCACCTTCAATACACATCCTGTATGTAGAAAAAAATTGCATGTATAGCTCTTGTGGGATTTTGGCCAATTCTTCCACACTAACAGTCTTCAAATCTTGTAGGTTCTGTGGGCCTCTTCTATGACTCATGATCTTCAGCTCTTTCCATGGTATTTAAGTCAGGTGATTGGCTGGGCCACTTTAGCAGCTTTATTTTTTTTCTTTCTTTAAAACTATTGATCTAGTTTCCTTGGCTGTGTGTTTGGGACATTGTCTTGCTGAAATGTCCAGCCTTATTTCATATTCATCATTCTGGTAGATGGCAGCAGATTTTGTCAAGAATGATCCCATTCATCCTTCCTTCAATTCTGTAAAGTGTTTGAGATTTTACAGTGGCATTTGGGAAACTGGCTAATTGGACCCCATGTGGACATTTCAATTTAGGAGTATACTCACTTTTGTTTCCAAGGTTAAGACATTAATGGCTGTGTGTTCTGTTATTTTGAGAGGACACAACATTAAACACTGTTATACAGGATGTACACTCATTACATTGTAACAGAGTCATTTCTTCAGTGTTGTCAAATAAAAAGATATAATAAAATATTAACACATGTGTGAGGGATGTACTCACTTATGTGAGATACTGTATAAACCCTTAATGGTAGTCATGGGTTGACAAGGGGTTAAGGAGGAATTTCAAAGCTGAAAGAGACAGGAGAGTGTAAAAATAGAAGTTCATGGCCATTTCTGACACACTTAACAAATGATTTGTTGCAAGGATTTATGTCTTGTAACAACATCTAATCTTCTACAGAGATAGTGAGGAAGTCAGGTCTCTGAACTTCCATAAATTTAGAGACAATAAAATCTTCACACTTCTTGTCTGAACTAATTGAGGACTTGTTATCCAAACTTGTTTTGTTTTTGTTGTTTTTATTGCAAAACTTCCCTGTTCTTTTCTCTCTCTCTCTCTCTCTCTCTCTCTCTCTCTCTCTCTCTCTCTCTCTCTCTCTCTCTCTCTCTCTCTCTCTCTCCCCCTCTCTCTCTCTCTCTCCCTCTCTATTTTCAATACGGTGACTGCTCACCGATGTGGGTTGTACCAACCAAGTACAACATTGGAAATAGCATGTAAGCCTTAGCCGGGACCCTGCAGCCACTCCAAGCCTCGTGTGCAACATACAAACAAAGAACCTCCGGAGAAAAGGGCTGGATTACAAAGTGCGCTGGGAGCCAGGTAAGCGTATTGCACATTTATTACCATCAATGCAATGCGTTTTGCGGTAACACCGCTTCATCAGGCATCCCTGATGAACCATGAAACGTGTTGCATTGTTGGTAATAAATGTGCAATACTCTTACCTGGCTTCCAGCGCCCTTTGTAATCTAGCCCTTTACTCTGGAGGTTCTTTGTTCGTATTTCCTTAGTTAAAACCAGTATTTACTTAATGCCGTTGTGAAAAAAACTGTTTTTACTAGATGCCATCGTACAAGCTAGAATATTTACTGAACACCTTTGCACAAACTAGGGGAGCATGCGGCTGCCAGGAGCGAGTGTGCATGAATTTACAGCATCAGTGCTTGGAGCGTCTGAGGATTGCAGCACAAGACCAGGAGTTCATAAACTTTTATGGAGCTTCACTTCAAGGGACACCATTATATTTTTCTGTATTTTTCTGTAAGTATTTCTACTTTGCTACTGTTTTTTTTTTTTTTCTGCGTTGGCAATGTTCGGCACAGGGGGAAAACAGCTGATAGTCTGTGGGATGTTATGGAGCTACGGCAGTTTAGGACTTTACAAAATATGTGATTTTGACTTTTGTAATATGCTGACAGCCAGGGGTGTCACTAGATTAAAACATTCAGGGCCTGTTCCCCAAATAAAAAGACAAGTGGCCCAAATTTCAGCTGCCGAGTCCATATATATTTCCCAGCATTTTCAGATAACCAAAGGCCAACTAGGCATGCTGGGACCCTGCTTGGGATAACAATGCCATACACTCAGCGATCTTGGCCTGCCTGCTCAGCTCCTCCCCCTTCTCTGCATGTGATCTCAGACTCACACAGAGGCCTGCCGGGGTCAGAGGAAAGATCTAAGACTGCAGGAGAGCAGAAGATTAGCAGGTTACAAAAGGAAGAGTATAAATACTGTGCCCTGGCCCCTGCCATTTTATATCACCTTACCTCAACACACACAGTGACATCACAGTACTAGTACACACTGCACTGAGACATTACTGCACATTTACCCTGTACAGTGACATTACTGCATATTTACTCTCAGGGCCGCCATCAGGGCAGTACAGGCAGTACTGACGTCAGGGGCCCAGACCAGGTGTAATATGTACAGGGGCCCGTGACTGCCGGCTGTCACCCTCCTCTTATACTGGGTTTGTTTGTAATGACTTGGGGTGGGGGGGGGGGGGGCAAGTTTTGTAAACAGCCTGGGCTACAGAAGGTAATCTGCCACTGCATGTATATAATCTATATTTAAATGTGCCTATATATATGTATGTATATATATATATATATATATATATATATATATATATATATGATTTCTTAAGGAAAAGTTTAGCAGCTTTATTGTAGATCCAAAGTGCAAGACACCATTGCTGTCAAATATACCACAATATTTGATAGCAATGGCTTGACTTTTACCTAAAAGGGTTCAAAGACGGGCAACCAGAGTAATACGGGTAATGAGAGGACAACAGTTCCCAGAAAGATTAGCAGCATTGGGGTTATTTAGTTTAGAAAAAAGAAGGCTTAGGGGAGACCTAATAACTATGTATAAATATATCAGAGGCCGTACAGAGATCTCTCCCATGATCTATTTATACCCAGGACTGTGTCTATAACAAGGGGGCATCCTCTACGTTTAGAGGAAAGAAGGTTTCTACACCAGCATAGACAGGGGTTCTTTACTGTAAGAGCAGTGAGACTGTGGAATTCTCTGCCTGAGGAGTTGGTCATGGTGAACTCTGTAAAAGAGTTCAAAAGGGGTCTGGATGTATTCTTGGAGAATAATAACATCGCTGGTTATGGATAGTAGATATATAGGGACAGAAGGAATTTATTCTGACTGCCATATTTGGAGTCGGGAAGGAATTTTTACCTCTAGTATGAGGGTTTGTTGCCTTCCTCTGGATCAACACAGTAGGGACTCATTAGGGATATAAGTTGAACGTGATGGACTCTGGTCTTTTCAACCTTATGAACCATGTTATTATGTTACTATGTTCACACAGTATTTCAGTTGTAAACTCTTTGTTCATTTGTTCTAATGATCAGTGGGGTCTCAGCAGCAAGACCCCCACTGTCAAAGTTTAAAAAAAAGTGAATGCTTCATGGATGCAAGATAATATTATACATTGATCAGTCTTCACTTTGTACAATTGGTATTAAACAATTCCCATATAAAGCCATGTTTGTGACAGAGCCACCAGTAGGGCTTATGACTTCGAGTTTACCTCCAGATGTAATTGAGGAGGTAAGATAAGAAAATAATCTCAAAGAGGCTTTGAATAAAATGTAATGAAATGAATGTAATACATGAAGAAAGTGAGGCATCTGATAATGAGGAGGTATTAGACTACTCAGAGGAGGTATTAGCTTTAGTTAGTACGAGTGGACAGTCCTCAAATTACAGTAGCCAAACAAGAAGACTTAGAAGCAGTAGCTAGTAGCAACCGACAGTCCCAAATTACAGCAGCCAGACAAGAAGCTCAAGTAAACTTGGCGAAACAGGCCAAGAGTATGAAATTGGCTTCTGATTCAATACACACTCCTGTGGAAATGGGAGATAACATAATTATACCGGTTCCTGATGTCAACAGAGAAAAAGCAGATCATGGAGCAGTTCTTCAAAAGGATGAAGAAGGTTTGCATAAGATTTAAACAAAATGTGGCACACTTGATCAATTGTATTGCAGGTATGTATTGTTGAATGTGTTTCAATAATTAGGGACGTATGCAGTCCCAAATACTTCCAGTGGCTCCTTGTCTACAGTGCTGAAAATGTGCAACTATAAATGTTGTAACTACACAACTGATCCATAAGTGTTTTGAGGTGTAATATATTAGGACAGATTTTTCAAACTTCATGTTTTCTTTTTTAGCTGGCAAAAAATAAATTTTTGTTTTAATATGCATTGTGTCTTGAAAATCCTATTAAAGGGGTACTCCGCCCCTATCCAAAGGATGCAGCCCTAGCGTCATTTCTATGGGAGGGGGTGTGATGGCTCCGAACCCCCACGATCAGACATCTTATGCCCTATCCTTGGATGGAGTATCCATTTAAATTCCTAACTGCTTTTTAATCAAAGGCGAATGACCAGGGAGTCAGGAGTTTGTCTGGCGCAGAGAGGAACCATCAGACAGCCAAGTAAAATCAATGGATTTATTAGATGCAACGCGTTTCGCTGCGCATGCGCAGCTTCATCAGGCATGACAAAGGGAGGCTGGTAACAGGTATATATACCTCCAGGAATTAACCATTAGAGTGCTTTTTGAAAAGAATTGTTACATAGAGTTACATATCCATATATAAAAAAGATACATAAATACATATAAACAAAAATCACAAAAATAATAATAAGACAGCAATATGAAAGCACAATGCAATCCTATAAATATATATATAAATACATATAACATGATTATAATTATCGCATGTGATGTGAATATGACACCAAAACGACTCAAGAAATCGCTCCGCTAAATCGCCGGTGCGACACTCAACAACACAAGTTGGATATTATTTCAAAAAATGTATATGGTATAAAGAGTCATGTCAATTGGTTCAAGAGATAGAAAAATTATTATTTAATTGTATATCGCTACCTTATTAAAAAATAATAAAATAAAATAATAAAAAATAAGTGACAGTGCGATAAACCAAACCGCAACTGATCAGAGGGGAATGTATGAACACTACTTAGAGAATAAGATAAACTCAATTAACTAATGCGGTATTGAATATAGCAACCGGCGAAAACGCAGGGTGTGAATATTCGTACAAGAATCCGGATTAACAAACAATAAATGAATTAAAAATACAAAAATGTTTATATGTAAAAAAGAAAAAAGGAAAATCAACAAAACTTAGATAATAAAACATAAAAAATGAATAAATAAATACACCGTGGGGCGCTCCAGGGTGAACAGTACAGAAGGAGCAAAGAAAAATCAAGGCATGATGTTTTCAAAATTAATCCATATGGAACGATGGGAAATTTTTAAATCCCAAATTATCAAATTATTTAACTGTATCAATACATTCATTAAAACCTTGAGGGTGCAAAGTATGTAGTTTGTGAATCCAAAAGGATTCGCGATTATTAAGTCTTTGTATTCTATTAGGTAAATGAATGGGGATAGTTTCTAAAATAATTAATTTTAGAGTTTCAGTGTTTTTTTGATGATAGAGAGTGAAATGACGGGAAAGACTATGCAACAAAAAACCATGTTTTATGTTCCATCTGTGTTTGTTCATCCTGGAGCGCACTGTTTGTGTGGTACGGCCAACATATTGGCGATCGCAACCACAGGTTAATAAATAAATAGCAAAAGTGGTGTCGCAATTTAATGAATCCTTAATTTTGAATGTTTGTTGTGTAAAAAAGGAAGAAAAGGTATCAGTTTGGATAATCCATTCACAACAGAGGCAGCGACTTTTTTTACAAGGAAAACAATATGGTTTAATAGAACAGGAATTCTGTGGTATACGATATTCAGAAAATCTGCTAGGGGCTAATAAATTGCTGAGATTTTTGGAACGTCTGTAGGTGACATTAGGGACTGGGGGAATTAATTGGTTTAAAATTTTATCATTTTGGATAATGGGCCAATTTTTAGTTAATATTTTTCTAATATTAGATGCCTCAATATTGAAATTCGTAACAAAATTGTATCTAAAGGGGTTAAGAAGCTGATTAGAGCTGGATTTTTTAGAAATAGATGTAACCAAATCAGATTGTTTTTTATCTTTCACCTTCAGATATGCCTTAGTAAGAAGCGATTTGGGATAGCCTTTTTGTATAAAGCGTTGTTTTAAAACCTCAGCTTGAGAGATAAAATCTGAATCAGAGGTGCAATTTCTACGAATTCGTAAATATTGGCCGAAAGGCACCCCTCTTAACCAGCTTGGATAATGTGCACTGTCGAACTGTAAAAAACTGTTAATATCGACAGATTTGAAAAAAGTCTTCGTCGAAATAGTGCCATCGACTGTTTTATGGATGTCAAGGTCTAAAAATTGGATGGAATTTTCTGCATAATGCATAGTAAATTTAATACCCCATGTGTTAGTGTTCAACTCTTGGACAAAGAGGTCAGCTTCATGTTTGGTACCTACCCAGATCAAAAAAAGGTCGTCTATATAACGACGAAAGAAAAAAACGGACTTAAAGAACAGGGACTGTGCCATGACAAGGGACTCGAATCGCCCCATGAACAAATTAGCGTAACTAGGGGCGAATCGAGTCCCCATGGCACAGCCCCTACTCTGCCGATAAATGGTATGATTGAATTCGAAAACATTATTAAGAAGAATAAATCTAATGGACTCCAGTAAAAATTCTGACTGGCTGGGGTTAAGTGAAGGGTCCTCTTGTAAAAAATGTTTAATTGCCGGAACACCTAAATCAGTGGAGATGTTAGAATAAAGGGAGCACACATCTAGGGTAAGAAAACTATAATAGGGGGGTAGGGATAGGGCATGTAATTCCGAAATAAGTTGAGCTGAATCTCTCAAATAAGATGGTAATTGTAAAACAAAAGGTTGAAGGAATAGATCTATAAAGTGGGAAAGGTTTGCAGTAATCGAACCAATACCTGAAATAATAGGTCTACCAGGGGGATTGGTTAAACATTTATGTAATTTGGGTAAATAATAAAAAATAGGTAAATTATAATTTTTAATATTGAGAAATGTGTGCTCCCTTTTATCCAACAATTGTTTTTCTGTAGCTCCACCTATAAGCAAACAATATTGTGAAAAAATATGAGGGGAAGGGTCATAAGAAAGCGGAGTATAATATTCAAGGTCTGATAAAATTCTAAGGGCTTCATTTTTATAATCAGCCCTATTCAAAACAGCAACCCCCCCACCTTTATCTGCAGGGCGAACAATAATAGATTTATTGTTCTGTATGGATTTAATTGCAATTCTCTCAGCAGAAGTTAAATTATCATTTTCCTTAAAAATAACAGATTTATCACATAAATTTGAAAAATCTTGCATGACCATATGATAAAAAGTCTCAAGATGGCTGCCACGATTGTGTAGAGGATAAAACGAAGATTTGGGTTTTACTGGTACATGACGAGCTGGAGTCATGTCAACTAGTGTGGTAACAGGAATTGAAATATTATCAATATTAGAATTACAAACTCCTGAATTCGAAATTTGGGGGGTATTAGTAGATTGATGGTCCGATCTGTTCTGGATAAAGAAATGACGGCTCAATGTTAATCTACGAATAAAATCGTTTAGATCTAAAAATAACTGAAAATCGTTCGGACGTGCAGCAGGACAAAAAGACAGTCCTTTCGTGAGTAAATTCGTTTCATTTTCGGAAAGTATATAGTTAGATAGATTAAAAATTTTTATAGTTTCTTTTTTTGTTATTAATTTTTCTGTCTTTGAGATAATTGTAGAGGTGGGTTGGCGTTTTCTCTGACCTCCTCTGCAACCTCTGGGTTTTCCTTTCTTTTTATAGACTGTGTTCGATTTGATGTCTTTATGAGGGGGTAATACTGGGTGATCGTGCGTAAGCGTACATCCAAATTGGCATTGCACGCTAGAGTGGCATCTGTAGTGAGAGGGCAATTGTAAAAAGAAGATGAGGAGGTGGAAACAGGAGTAGAATTCCCTGGGGTGTCAAACGTGTCATATTGTGAACTATCAATGAGTGTGGAACTCATGTCAGACATAGAACCCTCGTGCACCGTGAGAAGGGAGGGATCAATGGAGCAGTCGAGAGAATTACAAGGCTGCCCAACAGAAAGACCCCCCACCGCCCCGGAACCCGAGTTCAACCCATGACAAGGATCCAAAAAAGTGAGAGGAGGAAGCAAAGGACAGACCATATTAGGTGCTGGTCTGTCTAGTGATGAAAGAGTATTAGTGGTAGTGTTATTAAACATATTAGTGTTAGAATTGGTAGAGGTAATACATGTGCTGGTAATAATTTTTTGATTACAACTGGTATTGGTATTAGCGGTAGGCATAAAAGATTTATTCGCTGATGGTTTGGTTTCAGAAGTAATATGATTTTTCTTGTTATTAGAATTTTTTGAATTAGAGTATTGAGAATTATTACGAGCTGAATTTACTATAGTTCTACTATGTTCGAATTTTTTGTCAGTACCCAGGGGAGTGACAGACGATGTTTTAAGAACAGAATTAATTGGGTTTACCTGTTTTTTAGAGGATAGAGTGTTATTAGACATTTGTTTCTGAGGATTATATCTTGGCCATTTATGTATTTGGCCACACATATAATCCTGTTTGTCACGATTAAACTTATGTACTTTTTTATTTATGGTTTCTATCTCCAATTTTTGTAATCTATTAGATAGAAGTCCTTCAAGTTTATGATATTCAGAATAACCCGAAAAGGTTGCCAGAGCATTTTTAATGGACCTAGCTTTGTCCCGATAATGAAGGACTAATGTATTTCTTTTGTCTAGGAGACGAGTGACAAGTCCCCTAGAACAATTTTCCGTAAATTCATCCCACTCTTTAGTAAAAAGAGGATCATCAGGAAAAGAGGATTCAAAGGGTAATCTCAGACCCCTCGGGGTAAAACTATCATTAAGATATCTTTGTAAAAATAAAACATCTAAATTATGCTGCAATTCAGACTTGCAACAACTTTCGTAATCATTAAAAAGAGCCGTCAGTTTACTTAGATCGTCCTCTGTGAGGGCTCCCGGAACAAAGCCACCAGGTGGTTCAGGGTTAATTTTTACCGCACCTAAGAGTTGGCTGATCAGGGAGTTCCTGACATGGTCACGATCAGGGAAATACTCCATGTCCGAGCAAGGAGAGCAGTAGAAAAAAATGTGTATATATAAAAATAATAATGGATGAAATAAATAAGATAACAGGATAAATCGAATTAAATAACCAAAAATAAAAAATAATAATAAAAAAAATAATAATAATAATAAAATAAAATATAAAATGAACTAAAACAAAAACAAAAACAAAAACAGAGAAATAAATAATGCAATAAGAAAATACAAATCAAAAATAATAAGTCCTACTAATCGAAAAGTCCAGAGCGATAGGTGATCCCAGCAAGGGGTCAGTATCCACAAAGGTGTGAGGAGGATCCCGTGAGAGCAGCACTTCTAGGAATGATTCTTGTGGAATCCACACCGCGGTCAGCCGATGTGAGTGAAATCTAGAGAAAGGAAGGAAGGCGCCTCATGTGCGGGATCAGTAGATCTTGCAGGTGGGGGTAGGGGAAAGTAATTCCCAAGCCGCTTACCAAAGTTGGTTGTGCGCCCACACACAACAAGGTTAGAAGCAGAAGAGATATGAAGGCAGGTCCACTGCAGCCCTCCTGGATAGGTATGGAATCAAAGGCGAATGACCAGGGAGTCAGGAGTTTGTCTGGCGCAGAGAGGAACCATCAGACAGCCAAGTAAAATCAATGGATTTATTAGATGCAACGCGTTTCGCTGCGCATGCGCAGCTTCATCAGGCATGACAAAGGGAGGCTGGTAACAGGTATATATACCTCCAGGAATTAACCATTAGAGTGCTTTTTGAAAAGAATTGTTACATAGAGTTACATATCCATATATAAAAAAGATACATAAATACATATAAACAAAAATCACAAAAATAATAATAAGACAGCAATATGAAAGCACAATGCAATCCTATAAATATATATATAAATACATATAACATGATTATAATTATCGCATGTGATGTTTATTATTTTTTAATAAGGTAGCGATATACAATTAAATAATAATTTTTCTATCTCTTGAACCAATTGACATGACTCTTTATACCATATACATTTTTTGAAATAATATCCAACTTGTGTTGTTGAGTGTCGCACCGGCGATTTAGCGGAGCGATTTCTTGAGTCGTTTTGGTGTCATATTCACATCACATGCGATAATTATAATCATGTTATATGTATTTATATATATATTTATAGGATTGCATTGTGCTTTCATATTGCTGTCTTATTATTATTTTTGTGATTTTTGTTTATATGTATTTATGTATCTTTTTTATATATGGATATGTAACTCTATGTAACAATTCTTTTCAAAAAGCACTCTAATGGTTAATTCCTGGAGGTATATATACCTGTTACCAGCCTCCCTTTGTCATGCCTGATGAAGCTGCGCATGCGCAGCGAAACGCGTTGCATCTAATAAATCCATTGATTTTACTTGGCTGTCTGATGGTTCCTCTCTGCGCCAGACAAACTCCTGACTCCCTGGTCATTCGCCTTTGATTCCATACCTATCCAGGAGGGCTGCAGTGGACCTGCCTTCATATCTCTTCTGCTTCTAACCTTGTTGTGTGTGGGCGCACAACCAACTTTGGTAAGCGGCTTGGGAATTACTTTCCCCTACCCCCACCTGCAAGATCTACTGATCCCGCACATGAGGCGCCTTCCTTCCTTTCTCTAGATTTCACTCACATCGGCTGACCGCGGTGTGGATTCCACAAGAATCATTCCTAGAAGTGCTGCTCTCACGGGATCCTCCTCACACCTTTGTGGATACTGACCCCTTGCTGGGATCACCTATCGCTCTGGACTTTTCGATTAGTAGGACTTATTATTTTTGATTTGTATTTTCTTATTGCATTATTTATTTCTCTGTTTTTGTTTTTGTTTTTGTTTTAGTTCATTTTATATTTTATTTTATTATTATTATTATTTTTTTTATTATTATTTTTTATTTTTGGTTATTTAATTCGATTTATCCTGTTATCTTATTTATTTCATCCATTATTATTTTTATATATACACATTTTTTTCTACTGCTCTCCTTGCTCGGACATGGAGTATTTCCCTGATCGTGACCATGTCAGGAACTCCCTGATCAGCCAACTCTTAGGTGCGGTAAAAATTAACCCTGAACCACCTGGTGGCTTTGTTCCGGGAGCCCTCACAGAGGACGATCTAAGTAAACTGACGGCTCTTTTTAATGATTACGAAAGTTGTTGCAAGTCTGAATTGCAGCATAATTTAGATGTTTTATTTTTACAAAGATATCTTAATGATAGTTTTACCCCGAGGGGTCTGAGATTACCCTTTGAATCCTCTTTTCCTGATGATCCTCTTTTTACTAAAGAGTGGGATGAATTTACGGAAAATTGTTCTAGGGGACTTGTCACTCGTCTCCTAGACAAAAGAAATACATTAGTCCTTCATTATCGGGACAAAGCTAGGTCCATTAAAAATGCTCTGGCAACCTTTTCGGGTTATTCTGAATATCATAAACTTGAAGGACTTCTATCTAATAGATTACAAAAATTGGAGATAGAAACCATAAATAAAAAAGTACATAAGTTTAATCGTGACAAACAGGATTATATGTGTGGCCAAATACATAAATGGCCAAGATATAATCCTCAGAAACAAATGTCTAATAACACTCTATCCTCTAAAAAACAGGTAAACCCAATTAATTCTGTTCTTAAAACATCGTCTGTCACTCCCCTGGGTACTGACAAAAAATTCGAACATAGTAGAACTATAGTAAATTCAGCTCGTAATAATTCTCAATACTCTAATTCAAAAAATTCTAATAACAAGAAAAATCATATTACTTCTGAAACCAAACCATCAGCGAATAAATCTTTTATGCCTACCGCTAATACCAATACCAGTTGTAATCAAAAAATTATTACCAGCACATGTATTACCTCTACCAATTCTAACACTAATATGTTTAATAACACTACCACTAATACTCTTTCATCACTAGACAGACCAGCACCTAATATGGTCTGTCCTTTGCTTCCTCCTCTCACTTTTTTGGATCCTTGTCATGGGTTGAACTCGGGTTCCGGGGCGGTGGGGGGTCTTTCTGTTGGGCAGCCTTGTAATTCTCTCGACTGCTCCATTGATCCCTCCCTTCTCACGGTGCACGAGGGTTCTATGTCTGACATGAGTTCCACACTCATTGATAGTTCACAATATGACACGTTTGACACCCCAGGGAATTCTACTCCTGTTTCCACCTCCTCATCTTCTTTTTACAATTGCCCTCTCACTACAGATGCCACTCTAGCGTGCAATGCCAATTTGGATGTACGCTTACGCACGATCACCCAGTATTACCCCCTCATAAAGACATCAAATCGAACACAGTCTATAAAAAGAAAGGAAAACCCAGAGGTTGCAGAGGAGGTCAGAGAAAACGCCAACCCACCTCTACAATTATCTCAAAGACAGAAAAATTAATAACAAAAAAAGAAACTATAAAAATTTTTAATCTATCTAACTATATACTTTCCGAAAATGAAACGAATTTACTCACGAAAGGACTGTCTTTTTGTCCTGCTGCACGTCCGAACGATTTTCAGTTATTTTTAGATCTAAACGATTTTATTCGTAGATTAACATTGAGCCGTCATTTCTTTATCCAGAACAGATCGGACCATCAATCTACTAATACCCCCCAAATTTCGAATTCAGGAGTTTGTAATTCTAATATTGATAATATTTCAATTCCTGTTACCACACTAGTTGACATGACTCCAGCTCGTCATGTACCAGTAAAACCCAAATCTTCGTTTTATCCTCTACACAATCGTGGCAGCCATCTTGAGACTTTTTATCATATGGTCATGCAAGATTTTTCAAATTTATGTGATAAATCTGTTATTTTTAAGGAAAATGATAATTTAACTTCTGCTGAGAGAATTGCAATTAAATCCATACAGAACAATAAATCTATTATTGTTCGCCCTGCAGATAAAGGTGGGGGGGTTGCTGTTTTGAATAGGGCTGATTATAAAAATGAAGCCCTTAGAATTTTATCAGACCTTGAATATTATACTCCGCTTTCTTATGACCCTTCCCCTCATATTTTTTCACAATATTGTTTGCTTATAGGTGGAGCTACAGAAAAACAATTGTTGGATAAAAGGGAGCACACATTTCTCAATATTAAAAATTATAATTTACCTATTTTTTATTATTTACCCAAATTACATAAATGTTTAACCAATCCCCCTGGTAGACCTATTATTTCAGGTATTGGTTCGATTACTGCAAACCTTTCCCACTTTATAGATCTATTCCTTCAACCTTTTGTTTTACAATTACCATCTTATTTGAGAGATTCAGCTCAACTTATTTCGGAATTACATGCCCTATCCCTACCCCCCTATTATAGTTTTCTTACCCTAGATGTGTGCTCCCTTTATTCTAACATCTCCACTGATTTAGGTGTTCCGGCAATTAAACATTTTTTACAAGAGGACCCTTCACTTAACCCCAGCCAGTCAGAATTTTTACTGGAGTCCATTAGATTTATTCTTCTTAATAATGTTTTCGAATTCAATCATACCATTTATCGGCAGAGTAGGGGCTGTGCCATGGGGACTCGATTCGCCCCTAGTTACGCTAATTTGTTCATGGGGCGATTCGAGTCCCTTGTCATGGCACAGTCCCTGTTCTTTAAGTCCGTTTTTTTCTTTCGTCGTTATATAGACGACCTTTTTTTGATCTGGGTAGGTACCAAACATGAAGCTGACCTCTTTGTCCAAGAGTTGAACACTAACACATGGGGTATTAAATTTACTATGCATTATGCAGAAAATTCCATCCAATTTTTAGACCTTGACATCCATAAAACAGTCGATGGCACTATTTCGACGAAGACTTTTTTCAAATCTGTCGATATTAACAGTTTTTTACAGTTCGACAGTGCACATTATCCAAGCTGGTTAAGAGGGGTGCCTTTCGGCCAATATTTACAAATTCGTAGAAATTGCACCTCTGATTCAGATTTTATCTCTCAAGCTGAGGTTTTAAAACAACGCTTTATACAAAAAGGCTATCCCAAATCGCTTCTTACTAAGGCATATCTGAAGGTGAAAGATAAAAAACAATCTGATTTGGTTACATCTATTTCTAAAAAATCCAGCTCTAATCAGCTTCTTAACCCCTTTAGATACAATTTTGTTACGAATTTCAATATTGAGGCATCTAATATTAGAAAAATATTAACTAAAAATTGGCCCATTATCCAAAATGATAAAATTTTAAACCAATTAATTCCCCCAGTCCCTAATGTCACCTACAGACGTTCCAAAAATCTCAGCAATTTATTAGCCCCTAGCAGATTTTCTGAATATCGTATACCACAGAATTCCTGTTCTATTAAACCATATTGTTTTCCTTGTAAAAAAAGTCGCTGCCTCTGTTGTGAATGGATTATCCAAACTGATACCTTTTCTTCCTTTTTTACACAACAAACATTCAAAATTAAGGATTCATTAAATTGCGACACCACTTTTGCTATTTATTTATTAACCTGTGGTTGCGATCGCCAATATGTTGGCCGTACCACACAAACAGTGCGCTCCAGGATGAACAAACACAGATGGAACATAAAACATGGTTTTTTGTTGCATAGTCTTTCCCGTCATTTCACTCTCTATCATCAAAAAAACACTGAAACTCTAAAATTAATTATTTTAGAAACTATCCCCATTCATTTACCTAATAGAATACAAAGACTTAATAATCGCGAATCCTTTTGGATTCACAAACTACATACTTTGCACCCTCAAGGTTTTAATGAATGTATTGATACAGTTAAATAATTTGATAATTTGGGATTTAAAAATTTCCCATCGTTCCATATGGATTAATTTTGAAAACATCATGCCTTGATTTTTCTTTGCTCCTTCTGTACTGTTCACCCTGGAGCGCCCCACGGTGTATTTATTTATTCATTTTTTATGTTTTATTATCTAAGTTTTGTTGATTTTCCTTTTTTCTTTTTTACATATAAACATTTTTGTATTTTTAATTCATTTATTGTTTGTTAATCCGGATTCTTGTACGAATATTCACACCCTGCGTTTTCGCCGGTTGCTATATTCAATACCGCATTAGTTAATTGAGTTTATCTTATTCTCTAAGTAGTGTTCATACATTCCCTCTGATCAGTTGCGGTTTGGTTTATCGCACTGTCACTTATTTTTTATTATTTTATTTTATTATTTTTTAATAAGGTAGCGATATACAATTAAATAATAATTTTTCTATCTCTTGAACCAATTGACATGACTCTTTATACCATATACATTTTTTGAAATAATATCCAACTTGTGTTGTTGAGTGTCGCACCGGCGATTTAGCGGAGCGATTTCTTGAGTCGTTTTGGTGTCATATTCACATCACATGCGATAATTATAATCATGTTATATGTATTTATATATATATTTATAGGATTGCATTGTGCTTTCATATTGCTGTCTTATTATTATTTTTGTGATTTTTGTTTATATGTATTTATGTATCTTTTTTATATATGGATATGTAACTCTATGTAACAATTCTTTTCAAAAAGCACTCTAATGGTTAATTCCTGGAGGTATATATACCTGTTACCAGCCTCCCTTTGTCATGCCTGATGAAGCTGCGCATGCGCAGCGAAACGCGTTGCATCTAATAAATCCATTGATTTTACTTGGCTGTCTGATGGTTCCTCTCTGCGCCAGACAAACTCCTGACTCCCTGGTCATTCGCCTTTGATTCCATACCTATCCAGGAGGGCTGCAGTGGACCTGCCTTCATATCTCTTCTGCTTCTAACCTTGTTGTGTGTGGGCGCACAACCAACTTTGGTAAGCGGCTTGGGAATTACTTTCCCCTACCCCCACCTGCAAGATCTACTGATCCCGCACATGAGGCGCCTTCCTTCCTTTCTCTAGATAACTGCTTTTTAAGTAACCTAACTAAATGCGCTTTTTCAAGTCAGAATTTTAACAACTGCTGCCAAGAAAGCAGCTCTAGGAACAGGCCAAGGATTTTTTTGTTGTGTATCTAAGAAGGCATTTAAGTCAAACAGGTGCTTATGCAGGAAGATAGGTAACAAGTAAAGTTACTTACTATTTTTTTACATTTGTTATTCTGTTAAGACTCAAGCTAGTTCTGTTTAATGTTTTTTTGAAAGTTTACAACCTTTGTTGTGTCCTAAATGTTATACCAAATATTGTTGAATCCTCAATAAGGGGGGTGGTGGTGGAAATTGTTTCCTGTTTTGGGGAACTGTTGCCTACAATGGGGGAACTGCTGACTCCTATGGGGGAACTGCTGCCAACTATGGGGGAATGGTTGCCTACTATGGGGGGGGGGGGGCTCTGCTGCCTACCTAATGAGGAGGAACTCTGCTGCCTTCCTAATGTGGGGGACTTCTGCTGCCTACCTAATGTGACAGGAAATCTGGAGACTAACTACCAAGCTAATAGAGGGAGTACATGTATAAAAAGGGAACAGAAAAAGGCGCTCTCTAAGTGTGGATGTTTCCCAAATAGAGATCAGATGCTGTATACACAATGATTTGTGGTGCAGTATACACAATGATTTGTGGTGTCTGGTATACGGTGAGATTTTACACTCACCTTTCAGTGTTGTGCTGCAGGCACAACACTATGATGCGCATATATGAGTATGGACACTTAGTAGGAATCCCTGTAGCAGCCTAGCGTCCTGGTCCCGGTCATTGAGGATGGCGGTCTGGCGGATCAAGGTATGGAGAGGTATGCACCCCTCACTGATGAGGATCGTAGTCTGGCGCTGCAGGGGGGCTGCCGGTCACAAATTCACAGCGGGCAGCGGAGGTAAAACCAAGCAGGTTTATTGATTAAAAGTGTACAAAGACAACATGTTTTGCAAGGAACCCCTTGTTTCGTCAGGTCACTTTTAATCAATAAACCTGCTAGGTTTTACCTCCGCTGCCCGCTGTGAATTTGTGACAGGCAGCCCCCCAGCAGCGCCAGACTGCGATCCTCATCAGCGAGGGGTTCATACCTCTCCATACCTTGAAGCTAATAAAGGGTCTACCTACTACCTACATAGCTTATATGACAGTTTTCATATATGGGACAGCTATCTGGGGATTTACTTTTACATTTATTATTTTCTTTTTCTCTTTTTTTCAAAATAAAAAAAGCCCTTCCCTAATAGAATCTATAAAAAACACACCCTTTTTCCCATAAAAAAAAAACTTTAAAAAAAAAAACCCTGTCACATGACATTTAAAAATAGTATTGAAATTGACATTGGTGAGTACTTAAAAAAAAAAGTATTCAGTTTTAACTAGGAAAAATCTGTCTAGTATTCACTTGCGAAAAGCAATCAATTCTAGCTTTCACACAACATTTCGTCAAATTTTCCTTTATTTTAGATAGCTTTAAAAGTTATTATAACTGTAAGCCTAGTATTTTGTTTCTTTCATTTAAAACAAAAAAAACCAAAGGCGTCAATGTGTGACATCTTGTGAAGTTTTTCTGTCAGTTCAAATTTCAACAAAATTATGACATTGTCTGACATTGTATGACATTTCCCTAGATACAGTAGAAATTTCTGAGCTTCAGAAATAAAACAAAATTGTCAAGCTAATGACAATATTGATACATGACCTCTTTAGTATATGCTAAAAAAAAAACTAAAACAAACAAACAAAACAATAGAAAACTGTATAATATAGTACTCAATTTTACATGTATTGAAGTTGATTTCAGTTAACATTGCCAATAGAGATGAGCGAATTTTTGAAAAATTTGATTCGGCCAATTCTCCAAATCTTCAGAAAAAATTAGGTTCAGTCCGAATTTATTCGCGGTGAATTGCTATTAAAAATGGCTATTTCTGGGCTACAGAGAGCATCAATAGGGGTGTAGAACACTTCGCCTTGTCGTAATACTCATAGGGAATGTGCTGTTTTAGTGAAATAATACTGTTACTCAGTATGACATGCAGATTACAGGCGTTGCTATTAGAATCACTGTCACATAGCGGCACAATGACAGAGCCTAAAGGTGGCATCAGAATGAGGAGACTGAATGACACAGTGGAGGTGGTGGCAGCATGAGGAGACCATATAGTGGCTGAATGACACAGCCTGGAGGGGGCAGAAGCATGAAGAGAACATATAGCTGCTGAATGACACAGCCTGAAGGTGGCGGACGCATAAGGAGACCATAAAGTGGCTGAATGACACAGCGTGCAGGTGGGGGCAGCATGAGGAGACCATAAAGTGGATGTATGACACAGCCTGGAGGTGGCAGAAGCATGAGGAGACCATCTAGTGGCTGAATGACACAGCCTAAAGGTGGCGGAAGCATAATGAGAACATATAGTGGCTGAATGACACAGCCTGAAGGTTGCGGTAGCATGAGGAGACCATATAGTGACTGAATGACACAGCCTGTAGTTGGCAGCAGCAAGAGGAGACCATATAGTGGCTGAATGACACAGGGTGGATGTGGTGGCAGCAGGAGGAGACCATATCGTGGCTGAATTAAAAATCATGGAGTTAGCGGCAGCAAAAGGAGACCATATGTGGCAGAATGAGAAAGCCTGGAGCTGGCATCAGCATGAGGAGAACATATGGTGGCAGAATGAGAAAGCCTGGAGCTGGCATCAGCATGAGGAGAACATATGTGGCATAATGAGACAGCCTGGAGGTGGCATCAGCATGAAGAGAACATATGGTGGCAGAATGAGACAGCCTGGTGCTGGCATCAGCATGAGGGAAACATATGGTGGCAGAATGAGACAGCCTGGAGCTGACATCAGCACCAGAACATATAGTGGCAGAAGGAGACAGCCTGGAGCTAGCGTCAGCATGAGGAGAACATATGGTGTCAGAAGGAGACAGCCTGGAGGTGGTATCAGCATGAGAACATATGGTGGCAGAGAACATATGCCTGGAAGTGGCATCAGCAGCATCAGGAGTAAAGAAAGTGACCCGGTGACAGACTGGGGACAGATGTGATTCAAAAACCTCTAAAAGGTGGAAGAGAACAATGTATGGTCCACTGTAACCGGAGGGGGTAAAAACTTCCCATGTAAGGTACTACTCTCGCACTATTAATTCCCTTCTTGGCAAGTCCTACTCGCCCTAAAAAGGCAGCCCCACACAGTAACATCTCCCTATTTCCACCTAAAAGCACTGCTATTTCCCAGGGTTTTTAGTTGGAAATAGGGAGAGGTTCCTGAGTGGGGCTACCCTTTTTAGGACGAGTAACACTTGCCTCCAAAAGGTGGAAGGGAAAAACCTATGGTTCATTGTAGCAGGTGGGGGTAAAAACTTCCCCTGTAAGGCCATACTCTCGCCCTATTAATTCCCTTCTTGGCAAGTGTTACTCGCCCTAATAAGGGCAGCCCCACACAGGAACCTCTCTCTATTTCCAACTAAAAACACTGGGAATGGCACTGTTACAATGGACCATACGTTGTTCCCCTCCACCTTTTAGAAGTGGACAGATGAGTTCTCCTTGGTGTTACTATGGCCCCTGCCACATTAAGCACCCACTCTGATGGCACACTACTGGCCGGACAGGACAACTTTTCCAGGGCAAACTCTGTTAGTTGCTGCCACAAATCAAGTTTGGCTGCCCAGAAGTCCAACGGATTTTCAAAGTATGTTGGCATGGTCATGTCAAGGTATGCCACCACCTGCTGGTTCAGGTCCTGCTCCAGGTTTATCTGTTGCTGATCATGTGGCTTCACTATGCGGGTAAAGACAGCTACTCATTAGCGACTGTAGACTCAGGCTGTTGCTGATGGAACTGGTACTACTCCAGCCACTCCACCCCTCCTCAGCAGCCATGGCAGTGGAAGGTGAGCGCAGAGGGCCCCCCTGAGTCAGACCTGCAAGAGGATGGACGATGGAGCAGATAGGCATCAGCCAACTGACAACGTAGGATGTCTCTGTAGTAGGTCAGATTGTCCTCCCTCTCAGTGGGTGTAAAAAAGGCCCCCATTTTGTGCCGGTAGCAAGGTTCCAATAAGGTGGAGAGCCAGAAGTCATCCCAATGCTGAATGGTGACAATTCAGCGGTCACTATGCAAGCAAGTGAGCATGCATCGTGCCATTAGTGCAAGTGACTCGGAGGGACTCCCTGCCTCCATCTCCACTGCATTCTGCCATGGTGTGTCTGGGTCCTCGGTCTCTTCTTCCTCATCATTCTACAGCTCCTCTTGCTGCTCCTGCTCCTCCTCTCCTTTCAGATGATTATAAAAACCACCCATTTTGCAAAAGCTAAACTGTGCTCCACTATGCCCCTCCCCCTCCTCCTCCAGTTCAGCCCTGCAGGGCTCAGGTGCGAGATGTAGGCGCTACGTTTCCAGTGCCATCGTTTCCAACACGTGTTGTAGGAAATGAAGCAGTAGAATGACGTTGTTCCTCCCGTAATCCTGGTGACTGATTAATAATGTGGCTTCCTCAAAGGGCCTGAGCAAACAGCAGGTGTCACGTATGAGCTGCCACTGTTTCACATTGTAGTTACATAGCGGAGTCCCCCTATCCGCTTGGATCATCAAAAATCGGTGATGGCTTTTCTCTGTTCGTATAGATGGTCCAATATATGGAGGGGGGAATTCCAACGTGTGGAAACGTCGCAAATCAGACTATGTTGGGGGATACCGTTCTGACGCTGCTGCTCAAGGAGGGTGTGCTTTGCGGTGTACGAGTAGCTGAAGTACATGCAAAGTTTCCTTCCCATTGTTAGGATGTCTTGCAGATGGGGGGAACACTTCAGAAACCACTTTACAACCAGATTGAACACGTGTGCCATGTAGGGCGCATGGCTCAGGCTTCCTTGTCGCAGCGCAGACAAGATATTTTTCCCGCTGTCGGTCAACATGGTTCCCATTTTCAGTTTTCGTGGAGTAAGCCACGATTTGATTTCTTTAAGAATGACTTTTAGCAGTTCCTCCCATGTGTAATTCTTTTCGCCAAGGCAAACCATGTGAAGCACAGAGTGACACCGCTGTGCCCTGCACAAATGGTATCCTGAAGGGGCACTGAAACTTGTCCGTGTAGTGGAGGCTGAGGACACGGTGGAGGATGAGAAGGCGGAGTCGCACACTGTCACAGGACCAATGGTCTCAGAGCATGGAGACAGGCTGAGAAATGACAGCTTGGGACTCTCCACCTCGGCTCAGCAAAAGACATCTGTTCTCTGAAAGGTACAGAGTACACCACTTGAAAAGGAATGGACTGCAGTACCAGCAACTTGGACAGGAGCACATTCAGCTTCTACGCCGTTGGATGAGTGGGCGCATATTGTTGTCTCTTGGACATGGCTTCGCTGATGGATTGCTGATGGAATAACTAGAAGCAGGAGGAGCAGGAGCATCTAGTGCAACAGAAGATGAGTATGACAGACAGCTCCCTTCAGCTGAGGTGGTGGAACCTTGGTTCGCTGAAACAGGGAGCGACGTGCCAGGGTGATGCAGCATGTTGGACTACCACATCGGAGCCACAATTTTCCCAGGCTGCTTCATGGTGACACTGCATATGTTGAAGCAGGGCCGTGGTGCCAACATTGGGACGCTGGCCACGCTTCACCTTCTGCCAACACATCTTGCATGTGGCCAGGTTAACATCCTTCGAATGCTTGATGAAAAACTGCCACACCACCAAGTAGCTGATCTTCTCCCCAACAGTCCGCACTGATTGACTGCTACTTCATCATTATCGAGTTGTGTCTGCACATCACTGATGTCCTCCTCAAGTTCCTCAATGGTGTCTGCTTCCTGAGCCTGAACGCTCGCAACACCATCTCCCACGTCACTCTTCTCATCACTACCTGCCCGCCTAGCGGAGGAAGCTACGGATGTCTCCTCAACTTCTTGGCTGGGCAGTAGCTGCTGACTGTCCTCTATTAGATTGTCCTCACTGAATAGTGGAGCTAAACCCACAGCATACAATACTTCTGTGGGGGAGGGAACAGCATAGGACAGAGGCAATGGGTGGACAAGGATTGATCCCGGGCCATGCCAACTTAGGGTTGTGTCTGAGGAACCCACCGACTGTTGAGTGGGGGTGTCGGATGTCACTTGTGATGAAGTAGATGACCGAGTTAACCAATTGATGATTGCAGATGGCTTGCTGGTCGAGACACAACCGCTAGCTGATTCTGGGAGCACAGGCCTCTCCCTGCGACTCCTGCCGCCACTCGCCCCTAGTCTGCTGCAACCTCTGCCTGATGAATTTAGGCCTCTGCCACTCCTCTGTTCATGTCCTGGCACTTCTCTGCCTGACATACTTATACACTAGCTGTGTGCGTATATATTGCACTTATGAGAGGAGGACAAAACAAGGAAAATGTCCGCTCACCTAATCCAGTGAATTCATGATTCCCCTCTGGCCCAGGTGCTGTCAGGGCATTGCTGCCGCAAACAAGGTAGGTAGAAGACAAGACTTAATGCACTGAAGAGCATGGCATACTCAGCACTTCTGGACACTGGTAATTGTAAAATACAAACACTTTATTTCTTTCTTCATTAAAAACATAGTAGGGGTACAAAAATAGGTAAAATCAGACTGACGCGTTTCGGCAAGCAAAAGCCTTTTTCAAGGTCCTCTCTGAGAAAAGATATTAAGCCAAAGACATATACACCATATCGCAAAACCCCACCGCCACTAGCACATCACTTCCTGATCCTGATCTTGCAGTAATCCTTTACTTGCTGACCCATAGTAAATGACTTGATACCTATAAATTTATGTAACCCTTAGCAACACTGAGTAAGGTATAATGAATACCGTATTTATCGGGGTATACAACGCACCGGCCTATAACACGCACCCTAATTTTACCAAGGATATTTGGGTAAAAAACGTTTTTTACCCAAATATCCATGGTAAAATGAGGGTGCGTGTGTGCGCGTGTATACCCCGATACACCCTCAGGAAAGGCAGGGGGAGAGAGGCAGTCGCTGCCCGCTTCTCTCCCCCTGCCTTTCCATGGGTCTAGAGCCCTGCTGCGGGCCCTTCTCTCCCCCTCGCTGTCGGCGCCGACAGCCAGGGGGAGAGAAGGGGCAGCGGCACCCATTGCCGGTGCCACTGCCCCGTTGCCTCCCCCCATCCCCGGTGGCATAATTACCTGGGTCGGGTCCGCGCTGCTACAGGCCTCCGGCGCGCGTCTCCTGCGTCGTTGCTATGCACGGCGCGGCGCACTGACGTCATGTGCCGCGCCGTGCAGCGCATAGCAACGACGCCGGGGACGCACGCCGGAGGCCTGCAGCAGCGCGGACCCGACCCAGGTAATTATGCCACCGGGGATGGGGGGAGGCAATGGGGCAGCGGCGCCGGCAATGGGTGCCGCTGCCCTTTCTCTCCCCCTGGCTGTAGGCGCCACTTCTCTCCCCCTGGCTATCGGCACCGGCAATGGGGCGCCGGCACCGATAGTCAGGGGGACAGAACGGGCAGCGGCGCCGATAGCCAGGGGGAGAGAAGGGCCGGCAGCAGCGCTCTAGACCCCAGGAAAGGCAGGGGGAGAGAAACGGGCAGCGACAGCCTCTCTCCTCCTGCCTTTCCTGGGGGTGTATCGGCGTATAACACGCACATAGACTTTAGGCTAAAAATTTTAGCCTAAAAAGTGCGTGTTATACGCCGATAAATACGGTAATTCAGGACAATTCCTAAACCAGAGTACATATGCAAAAAATATAAATCAATAAAACAGCATTACATCAGATCTGAAATTCCTTCCATCTGGAGCTCGGGTTGCCATTTTCATAATCCATTCAGAATCACCTTGTGGGAGAATTTATCAGAGCACGATGTGCTTGTTCCAATGATTTTTTGTTTTATCAGGAATGTGCTATCATTAAAGAGATGCTCTTACATAGGGTCTATTATCATGTCATAATTTCTAGAGTGGAGGGCATTGCCAGATCTATACCCAGATAGGAGTATACTATACCAGACGTTCAACATTACATTGCGATAAAGAGGTTCCGGCAAAAAATCCAGTGGTATTTTCCAACATTTTTTCTAATCAGTTTACACAAATCAAAAAATATAAGATAATCTATGTATTCTGAAACAAAATTCACAGTTGTGTGAAATACTCAAATCTGGATAGTGTTGCGTTGCTAAGAGAAACAACACCATTGGTAATAGAATTTCCCCTCAAACAGCAAGCAAGATAATAACTGGTTTAAACTAGTGTTGCTCGCGAATACTCGCAATTCGAATTTTAAAATTCGCTTTTTTTTGTTCACAGTACACATCAAAGTGATCACTGATCATCCCTCTCTGCTCTTCGCATATGCGCATATTCGCGAATATTTATGGACATTTATCAACGGGTTTAGTCAGGTTTTCTTTACTATAATTGTCGCAAAATTGTCGCAACTGCGACTACACGATTTTTCGTGCGACATTTTGACTGGAAAGCGAGAAAAGCAAGTTTTCCCAAAATTAACTATGTAGTAATAATTTTAAAATGGACTACGGGTAGTCAGGTATTTATTAACTGCGACAGTCGCAACTGCGCAAAAAAAGGTCGCAACAGCGTTAAAAATTGACTAAATTTACTCCAGCTCAAACATGGAGCAGAAAAAGCTACTACCAAAGTAAAAAAGGAAAAATTGCTTACGTGAAAGAAAATTATCAACAGGCTGAAAGCAGTTGATAAATATTTCACACATAAGCAAAAAAAAAAGTAAGGAAAAAATTACTAAAAAAAAGAATACATAAGCAAACATTGATAAATGTCCCTCATTGAGTCCTCCCTTCTTTAATCGTATAGGGAACTAATGGGCCAGATAGTGTATTAACTCTCTGATTTTTTGCCATTGAAACCAATAGGCCCATTGTGGTCTATGGGGATCTCATGGTATGTAAAATTGAAAGATAAGCAGGAGGGTCTTGGCAGTACAGTGGATGGGAGACCGTTTGGTGGTTCGAGTCCCAGGTTGGGACGGAGTGTTAAAGTGTTGTGGTTTAACTTTTTTACTCGTGATTGACAAATGTAGGTCAATTGGTAATTAAGAAAGCCTGTGAACCATGGGCACTTAACTCAATTGGCACTTAACTGAGTGTTTGAACCATGGGAACTAGGTTAATGGGGTACCAAATATGGGTATTGGGGTTAATTGAAACTGGATGTAATGTGTAAGGCCGGGTATTAATGAATGAATGGGAGGTTAAGGAACATAATGGGATATTTATCAATACCTGTGCAGAGCAAAGGTTGCCCAGTTGCCCATAGCAACCAATCAGATTGCTTCTTTCATTTTTCAAAGGCCTTGTTAAAAATGAAAGAAGAAATCTGATTGGTTGTTATGGGCAACTGCACCACTCTTCCTCTACACTGGTTTTGATGAATCTCCCCCATAGAGGGAGATTCATCAAAACCTGTCCAGAGGAAAAGTTTCTGAGTGGCCCATAGCAACCATTCAGATCATTTCTTCATTTTTCAGAGGCCTTTTCAAAAATAAAAGAAGCAATCTGATTGGTTGCTATGGGCCCCTATGGGGGAGATTTATCAAAACCTGTGCAAAGGAAAAGTTGTCCAGTTGCCCATTGCAACCAATCAGATTGCTTCTTTAATTTTGCAGAGGCCCTGTGAAAAATGAAAGAAGCAATCTGATTGGTTGCTATGGGCAACTCAGCAGCTTTTCAAGGAAAATCTGCTGAGTTTCCCATAGCAACCAATCAGATTGTTTCTTTCATTTAGCAGAGGCCCTGTGAAAAATGAAAGAAGTGATCTGATTGGTTGCTAGGGGCAACCCAGCAGCTTTGCCTGGAAAGTAAAGCTTAAAGGGGTAGTCCAGTGGTGAAAAACATATCCCCTATCCTAAGGATAGGGGATAAGTTTGAGATCGCGGGGGGTCCGACCGCTGGGGCCCCCTGCGATCTCTCTGTACGGGGCCAGGCTCTCCGGCTAGATAGCGGGTGTCGACCTCCACACGAAGTGGCGGCCGACATGCCCCCCTCAATACATCTCTATGGCAGAGCCGGACATTGCCAAAGGCAGCGCTTCAGCTCTGCCATAGAGTTGTATTGAGGGGGCGTGTCAGCCGCCGCTTCGTGCAGAGGTCAACACACCCCCTTCCCGCGGGCTATCAGGGCTCCGTACAGGAGATCACAGGAGGCCTCAGCTGTCGGACCCTCCACAATCTCAAGCTTATCCCCTATCCTTAGGATAGGGGATAAGTTGTTCACCACTGGACTACTCCTTTAACCACAACACTGTGACACTCCGTTCCAACCCGGGGCTCAAACCACCACATGGTCTCCCATCCATGGTACTGCCAAGATCCTTCTGCTTATCTTACAGTTTTACATACTGTGAGATCCCCATAGACGACAATAGGCCTGTTGGTTTCAATTGGCAAAAAATCACTAGCCCATTAGTTGCCTATAAAGAAGGGAGAGCTTAATATTTGCGAATATGCGCATATGCGCCGTGATTTTCGCATATGCACATACATTTCCGTATATGCGCATAAAAAAACGAATATAACGAATATGCAAATTTCGCAAAAATATGACGAATATTTGTCCATATATTCGCAAAATATCGCAAATTCTTTTATAGCCTATGCCGCTCATCACTAGTTAAAACATGTTGGCAGCGTCCCATGTGGTAGATCTCGCTGTCCATTATGCCATCTTATGAAAGAATAAGGGCATGCCACCTCAGATACAAATAACTGTGCATATCCTATCAAAACATACATATCAGCTGAAACCGACCATGTGGTTAACTGCATTCCTGTACAGAATGCAGAAAACAGTATGTAGGGTCTAAAGTCTGCAAATTAAAATGCAGAATCTCCGAACATATCGGCACGGTCAGTGGGCTGCATTCACACACGCGCACTGTCCAGGCACTTCAGGAAAATATACAGAGGTAGGGTTACTCATATGAAGGTCATACCTATTGAACATGTTACCAAGTCACCCGAAGGAGGTGACAGAACCCGTAAATTACGCACAAGAGAGATTTACTGGATTATGAAAATGGCGACCTGAGCTCCAGAGGGAATGAATTTCATATCTGATGTGATGCTGTTTTATTGATTTATAGTTTTTGCTTATGTACTCTGGTTTAGGAATTGTCCTGATTATCATTAAACCGGTAATATAAGGTTTATACCAATAGGTGCAATCCTTACTCAGTGTTGCTAAGAGTTGAAACAAAAGGGTTACTGCAAGATCAGGATCAGGAAGTGATGTGCTAGTGGGGGTGGGGTTTTGCGATATGGTGCATATTCATTCTGCTTAATATCTTTTCCCAGAGAGGACCTTGAAAAAGGCTTTTGCTTGCCGAAACGCATCAGTCTGATTTTACCCATTTTTGTACCCCCACTATGTTTTTAATGAAGAAAGAAATAAAGTGTTTGTATTTTACAATCACCGGTGTCCAGAAGTGCTGAGCATTCCATACTCTTCCGTGAGTGAAGTCTTGTCTTCTACAGAACGAAGTGTGTAGCTTTGGCTGGGCTTTCACAGTAACTAGGTCCAAATTAGTTTAACAGGAAAATATATAAAGGACACCATGTAGGTGTACCGTACAGTTTACACTTATGAGAGGAGGACTATGCGCTCCACTTCAAACTGTATATGGCTACAGAAACAAGGGTGTAGCTTCGGCTGGCCTTTCACAGTAACTAGGCCAAAATGAGTTTTTCAAGAAAAATTAAAACGTACACTACATAGGTGTACCTACAGTTTACACTTATTAGAGCTGGACAATACGATCTGCTTCAAACTCTATAAGGCTACAGAAACTAGGGTGTTGCTTTGGCTGGCCTTTCACAGTAACTAGGCCCAAATAAATTTTTCAAGAAAAAAAACGTTCACCGCGTAGGTGTAACCACAGTTTACACTTATGAGAGCTGGACAATACGCTCCGCTTAAACTGTATAAGGCTACAGAAACAAGGGTGTAGCTTTGGCTGGCCTTTCACAGTAACTAGGCCCAAATTAGTTTTTCAGGGAAAAAAAAACATACACCACGTAGGTGTACGTACAGTTAAAACTTATGAGAGGGGGACTATGCGCTCCACTGCAAATTGTATAAGGCTACAAAAACAAGTGGGTAGCTTTGGCTGACCTTTCACAGTAACTAAGCAAAAATTAGTTTTTCAGGAAGAAAAAGAGACCTACACCACGTAGGTGTATATACAGTTTACACTTATGAGAGCTGGACAATATGCTTTGCTTCAAGCTATAAAAGGCTACAGAAAAAAGGGTGTAGCTTTGGCTGGCCTTTCACAGTAACTAGGCCCAAATTAGTTTTTCAGTAAAAAAGAAAAGTACACCACCTGCATACTCTCAAGTTATACTTATGAGAGGACAATAAGCTCCGCTATGCAATCTGTATTAGGCACTGTAATCAGGTGGCTATGGCTTTTTGTGCTCGCCCTAACTGGCCCCTGTTAGCTTTACAGTTGTTGTGCACCCAAATGCAGCAGTACAGAATCACTGTGTAGGAGAGCCCAGTACAGAAGGCTCTAGCACAATAGCAGGTGACAATGGCTTTTAGTGCTCTGCCTAACTGGCCCCTATGAGCTTTAGAGTTGCTGTACACCACTGCAGCAGTGGAGTCGCTGTGTATTACACCCAAAAGTGTACTTTCTCTCTCTCTCTGTCAGTGCTTTTATGCAGTGATTTGGGCTTGTGGTGAATCGCTGCTGTCAAGCAGTTTTTCTGTGAAACACACACAATGGCCTTGATTTACTAACATGATCCCGACTCTTTATCAATTTGTGTCGCACATTCTCTGCGACACTTTGTGCGACACATTTTACTGGTAAAAACCTGGCGGTTTTCCAATTACTCAGAGTATTTTTTTACCTGACTAAAGGGTTGTGATTTGCATAATTAGGGGCATGTCCCCGACATTTTCCTGAAAACCAGGATTTATTGTATTTAAAAACCCACCAGAAAAATAGTGCATTACTGAACTTGAAAACCTGACTGCCTTGAGATGTTGGGAATCTGTTAAAAAGTGTGGGTTTTTTGAAAATCCTGTTACTTTGTCCCCTTAGTAGCTTTTTATATAAAACATTTTTATGGTAATTTCTCTTTATTATTAAAAAAAAATCTTGGCTTTCATTTTTATTTTTTTTACTTTCTGTTTGTTAATCCATTAACGACCATGAATGTAAAGCTACGTCCTGGTGCAGAGTCACTTTGCTTTATTTATTTGCTTTACGCTTAATTTTTCCCGTGCGACAAAATTTTATATCATGCGACAAAATTTTCGCGAAATGTGCAATACATTGATAAATACGTGTGAAAAAAATTGTCAGAAAAAAAATAAAAACTCAGAAAATATCCCGACCTTCTTAGTAAATGAGGGCCAATGCTCTAGCTCTCCCTGCAATGAAACGCTCTCTCTCTCTGAAATGAAATGCTGAAGTGACTGGCTGCAAGATGGCTGCAGATTATATAGGGCTGTGACATGGTGTGGCTGGCTTCTGATAGGCTGCATGCTGCATGTGATTCAGGGTCATCCCGCCTTGCCGCCTTCCCAGAGTTCCTTGCCCCATGTTCTCACATGTGGATCCGCCATTTAAGATGCCCTGGAGCCTGGACTGTACTAAATGGAGTTTAATGAAGCGATTCGTGACATCAAATCGCAGCGATATTCGGTTTCATTGCGAAGCAAATTTTTCCTGAAATTTGTCACAAATTTGGCTTCGTCAGATTTGATTCGCTCATCCGTAATTGCCAAGGTATTGATTGAATCATGAAAGTGATATTTCAAGTGCAAAATTCCAAGCCTTTGTTGGGTTACTGTTTTATTTTATTCATAGTAAAATGAATACCCTTGGAAAGCTTGTTAGCTTTTTTGTTTTTTTTGTTGCATAGCTTGGATATGTCAGGGGTTATCTTAAAAGCCTGAATGATCCCTGGATGCCTAGCATTGAATGATGTAACATTCAACTGGCACCAGTTATTATTTGCTTTTCAGTCTTACTGTGCTCTGTATAGGTACGTTAGTTTTCGACTTTCGTTTCTGCACTACCAGATTTACTCATAAAAGCTCCTCTAAAATGTCTTTCTAATTTTAGCTTCTTTTTTTTTATTATACACTCATTTATACACCAGATATCTCCAAGCTCTTTTATGTATGTTGCTGCACACAAGGCTGCAAGGTCACTTTATTAATGCAGGTTATAGCAAAACTGACAATTTAGTCAGAGAAATTATTTTGTGGATAATAAATGGGCACTCAGTGGACCCCTCACAAAGCTAGTTCTGTCCAAAACTAAACTTTTTGTTGAGGCTCTGCAGAAACAAAATTCTAGGAAGACCATTTTTTTTTTATGAACTCTCACTTTATTGAATAAATAAAGGCTTGAGTAACAAAGGTTAGGCATGTAGTAACTATAATAATAGGATTTTTGTATACTGTAAATATGAGGAACAGATGGTAGGGAGGAAGTGGGAAAGGGAGTTTGATTGTAGCTTACATGATACATCTTTAACCCATTAAGATTTCATTTTCACCTTAAGGACTTTTTTGCTTTTGCACTTTTTTTTTCCTCTTCACCTTCTAAAAATCATAACGTGTTAAATTTTGCACCTACAGACCCATATAAGGGCTTGTTTTTTGCATCACCAATTGTACTTTGTAATGACATTACTTTTTTTTATAACAATCTATGGCGAAACAAAAAAAAATTATTTGTAGGGTGAAATAAAAAAAAACCTGCCATTTTGCCTCTTTTTAGGGCTTCCATTTCTACGCAGTGCACTTTTCGGTAAAAATGACACCTTATCTCTATTCTGTAGGTCCATACAGTTAGAGGGATACACAATTTATGTAGGTTTTCTTTATTTTACTACTTTAAAAAAATTCAAACTATATGCACCAAAATTAGTATGTTTAAAATTGTCATCT